>NW_004949121.1:3135028-3144361 GCF_000317375.1 Microtus ochrogaster | reverse complement strand
AAAAAAAAACTTAAAATAAAAAAACAAAAAAACAAAAACAAAAACAAACAAACAAACAAAAAAAGAAACTGTAACCTACAATGTATAACTCATGGGCTTTTTACTCTGGCTTTGGTGGTAGAACCAAACCTGTAATCAATACCCATTTACTCTCACATAACTGTTAGACTCTAGCCATGTAAGAGGGCGTATGAGACATTTGTACACCAGAAACACATTCAATTCATTTGGACAGCGGAGCCATTTCAAGAACAAATTTTTGGGGCATTAGTCTGTTTAAAAGGTCACTGTTTATGGTGTTTTATATATAAAGGTCATGGCTTAGAAGGATCTCAATGAAGCTGGCTGTGGTGCTCACACTTTAATCCCAGCACTAGGAAGGCAGAGGCAGGGAACCTCTTCAAGTTTGAGAATGGCCTGGTTTATAAAGCAAGTCCAGGACAGCCAGAAATATGCAATAAGACATTGGAAAGAGACAGAGAGAGAGAGAGAGAGAGAGAGATAGAGAGAGAGAGAGAGAGACAGAGAGAGACAGAGAGAGACAGAGAGAGAGAGACAGACAGACAGAGACAGACAGAGACAGAGAGAGAGAGAGAGAGAGAGAGAGAAACTAAAGAAGACATAATGCAAAGAATATTATAGTTTGATGATGTCACTGTTATTTTGATGCTACAATTAAAGGGTCACATTGTATAATTTACAAGTTTGAGATATTACTACTATGAAAAATTTTGAAAACCTCTAAAGTGAAATAAAATTATAAGGTTGATATTGAAAGTTGGGTCTGAATGTATCATCAAGAAAATCTTTGGTTAGGTCACAATGAACTGTCTATAATTATCATCATATAAAACCCCCCAAAATTCCTGCTCCCCTAAAATTCTAGTGTGGTAAGTCCTGTTTTTTTGAAAATGCTAACATTTCTATCTATAAATTTAGAGTTCTATTAATTTCTGGATTAAAGCAAATCCTAGTTACATAGTTACAGTCATTTAAGTTTACATTACTCTTATTTTTATATTTTAGAAAGTTTTCTCCTTGAATGAGACAGACCTTTTATTATGCTAAGAAGTGAATTAAAAACTTAGCCCTTGGCAGGAGAGATGGCTCACCAAAGACAGTCCTTGCCCTCTGGGACTTCAGTTGGAAACCCCAGGACCCACGTAGAGCTGGGGGTGATAGTGAGCCTGTAACCCCAGCTAGGGCAAGATGGGAAAGCAGAGAAAGGGACATCCTAGGAAGTGTAGGGGCAGCTGTGGCCAACAGCTAAGGTGCCCTGTGTCAAACCAGGTAAAGGAGAGGACTGAGGTCTTCTGACATCCACATGTGTACTGCACACATGTGCCTGACTCACACACATGAATATGCATGCATACACATGTACCTGAATCATATACATAGAACAGAAAAAGTTCTTAGACCGTCAATAATTTTATAATTCACCCCACTTTGAGAGCAGTTAATAAACTTCAATAGAAATGGTATGTAGTTATTCAAAATACAAGCAGTGACTATAATATTTCAAGACCTTTTAAATCTGTATAATGACCCAGTGGCGGGCTGGAAGAACACATAAATCAGTGTCTTCTACTTCCTCAGAGGTGTGCACACTCATCTCCAGGAGCAGGAGTTCTGAGGAGAGGATTAAGAATCTACTTTTAAATTACACTGTCTCCCTGGAGAACTAGAGGAAGTGAAGCAGTTGTTCACATAGCTAGCACAGGAGTTAGAGGAACTGAAACCCTATGATCTACCAACCTTAAAAAGAAAGACAGATGACAGAGTACATGCGTCTTTTGTATTTATTTCTTAGGTAAAAACAAAGCCGACAAGCACTAACTCCTGTACCTTGGGGGAGGCATTGTTTGGTTGAGAACAAGTTCATGATCACCACCCCCTTTTTCCTAGCTGAGTTAGCTGGGATGTCTTATATAAAAAGCCAGCAAGGTGGAGGGAAATGAAAATTTTTCTGAGTGCTCATTTTTAATGTCTAGTCCAATAACATCTCCGTTGTCTAGGCCTAGGCACAGAAACTGGGCCTGCCATTCTTTGTCCCTCACTGACGTCAATGCAGTGGCACAGCTTAGGGCTTCCTGGGTGTCACATAGTTAACATGCCATCCTATAAAAACAGCCAGTGTTACTTGTATGTGTGTTCTCAGGGCTGACCATTTGATATTGGACAACCGATTGGTGTGCTTTTCTCTGCAAAGGACCACCTCTCCTGCTCCCAACTTCCATCACTTGCCTATAGTTGTGTGTGTGTGTGTGTGTGTGTGTGTGTGTGTGTGTGTTTGTAGGACTGAGGCCTAATGTGCTTCTCTACATCCAGTTTGTTATTCCTATTGTCCTCCTTGAACTTACCAGGTTACATTTATGAATATACATGTTATACAAATACACATATGCATGAAATAACAAAAGAGGGCATGTATTTGAAGGAGTGTGCAGAGGGGTCAGAACCATGCATTTCCTTGCAAATAATACAATTAATTTTCTTTATGGATGAAAAATTAACTGCGCATATGTACCATAATTTCTTTATCACTTCATCTGTTGATGGGCATTTGGACTGGTTGATTTCTTATTTACTATGAATAGAGCAGCAATAAACACAAATGCATCTCTGTGGTGTGATGTGGAGGAGTGGTAAAGTTGGGTCATGCGGTAGTCCCAAGTTTAGTTTTCTGAGCACTGTTCCTACTGATGTCCACAGTGAAGATATTAGTTTAACTTTCATTAACAGTGAATAGAGTCCCCATCCCTACCAGTGTTGTTTGTACCCTTCATGTTGTTATTCTGACTGGGGTAAGAATCCATCAGTGTTGAGTATGGAAACCAGGTCCTTTGCAAGAGCAATGAGTACTCTTGCCGGGGATCCACTTCCTCAGCCCCCTAGAACAATTCAGTGTAGATGTTTTGAGACAAAGACTGCAGCCCCTACCTTAACGTGTTCATGCATGGGTTTTTGGTGTCAAGAACAGTGTACAGCAGCAATAACAAAGAATTCCCTAGAGATGTGGCATCCTAATCTCTTTCTTCAAATAACCAAAAATAGGAGTAAAAAAAAAATCACAATGCAGATGAAATCTCATAGTGTGGCATTAAATCTCACCCTTTCTATCGACCAAAGTTCTTACTTGAAAAAGAAAACGTAGGAGTTAATGCCATTTGATAATTTTTCACGGAAAAAGAAAGATTGTCTCAAATGCTCTAGAGCTGCACAAAGACTCGGGCTCCAACTTTTCCTGCCACGAAAAAAGAAATTTATTCATAAGTAGCTTTAAACAAAGACCTCACTGATTACTGAGTCAACATGACCTTGCCAGCTTGCTGATTTTGGTCCAACTTCCTGTCTTAAAATGCCTCTCCTTTTAGAAAAATCAGTTAAAATCTTTCCCTGAAGTAAACCAGCAATAGCCTTTTCTCATAAAATTAAAGTTATTTCCCACAGGGAAAATCAAAAGCTTGATTCATTTTTCTTTCTATTTTACACAATGTACATTTGCATGGTTTTAGTATTTTGAACTTTTTCTAAATTATCCAGTTCCAGTTGAACCCCAAAAGTCTTCTCAAGCCATGCTTAGATTGTTCTGAAAAAATGTAAGAGCAAAATATCAACTTCAAACCTCTAATAAAAATAAAAAATAAAGTAGTAGTGCCATTAAAGAAATAATTAAACAGTTTTAAAATTGATGTACTTCTCACAAATCATCATTGCTGCATTATAGATGAAAACACGGCAAGGAGGACTTTTCCCTAGAGAGTAATTGTGTAAAGAAAATTATGTCAATGCGATAATAAAATTCCATTGTAAAATGTTTGTACTGTGAGATATTTTTATCTGGTGGGAGCTTGAATCCTGGGGAATCAGTGATTCTATGAGCTGTTCTTGACTCATGTTATCTGACATTCAGAGAGAACAAGCAGAATTCAGAGGCTCGCTTGACACTTTCTTGTCGTTTTACAATCCAGTCAGTGAGTATTGAGATTCTTTTTATACACAAGACTTGAATTAATGAATACATCCTTATAACCTTATGTATTAAAAAGACACCAACACTATGGGCCAAACTGCATTTTAGATTTTCCTGTGTACAACGTCCGCTTTCCTTCATTGCTTTAGGGTATGATTTGAAAGGAAAGCAGCCAATATTTTTGGTTTTATTATCTTTAAAATATTAAAAATTGCCCCTATGAATAGTATTATAATTACTATTATTATTAGCATGTCTGGGGGGGGGAGGTTGTGTGTATGTGTGTGGGAGGGTCAACCTGCACCATACCTCCTGTGGAGGTTACAGGCAAGTTCGTGGGAGTTAGAATCTTCCTTCTACCATGTGGGACTGTGGGATTGAATTCAGGCTGCCGGTCTTGGCAGCAAGTACCTCTATCTGTTGAGCCATTTGGATGTCAGTCCTTAAATATCTTAAAATGATTTCAACCTTGCATCTACCCCCTTGCCAAGCCCTCTTGTCTCAGTCAGAACTTTTTTTTTGATAAATTGCAAAAACATTTAAAGTTATCTATAAGGATTTTAATGGTTGTGTAACAAAGTTTAAGTTCATTAACTTTGTAGTCAACCTAGGTGTTAACATGCCAACTTTACACTGTGTTTTGTCAAATCTTTCTAAGTCTACCTCTGTGATTACTGTCTATTCCTTTCTCCAAATTTTCTCTAAAGGATTTTTAAACATAATAATAGAGATGCTTCTAGACTTGGAGAAGTCCAAACCTAATCATTAAAAGTTTAGTATTCATTTATGAACTCATTTTTCTAATTTTTAAGAGTATGCTTTGTGTATTGATTGATTAATTAATTAATTAATTTGTGTATGTGCATGTGTGCACACACGTGTGTGTCCCAGGCACTCGTCAGGCTTGACAGCAGGCACGTTGCCTGCTGAGCCGTCTCATCAACATCCATACGCTGGTTTTCCTAAGCCAAAGAGCTATTGTAAATATTTTTGGCTAGAAACATAATGCAAAGCAGAGAAACAGAGTTGAGGGCGCAGTGCTAAAACAAATGACTCAAGGACAAACTTCTCTCTGAAGAGAAAAGGCACCTCTGACCCCGGCTCCAATACAGGGTGACTCTGCAGAGAGAGAAGAGGCTTGAGAAAGGTCTATTTTTTTTTTAAGTTTTATTTCATCTTATCTTTAGCAGGGAAACTGCAGGATGGAGGTGCTACAAATAATTAGACATTAAACTACAGGGAAGGAAAGGCTCAGTTATTAAACAGCAGCCATCAAAAAACAAAAACCAAACTATTGAGAAAGAAGGAATAGAAACATCTTTGGAAGAGTGCAAGAATCCATGGGATGGACACAGACACCTGAGGGCAAGAATGAAAGCAGAAAATGGCAGGTAGAGAGGAGAAGGTGGGGGAGGTACCTGTGAGGGGTTCAGTTAGCTCTGGCTACAGAGGATACTGCATACTCAACACAAGGGAGGTAGACCTAGGGTGAAGGTCTTCCACAGGCTGTAAAGCGTTAGAGAAAGTTGCCTGGAGAAAGTGATGGGAAGCTAACCAAGTGTGGATGTAAGACTGTGGCTCAGCCTTGAGGTCCCTGGGGAGATGAGAGGGCAGGGGTTTATAGTAAATGCTTCTAACACCATGGTGTGTGACTTGGCAGCATTTAGTATGGAGCGGAATCCTGAGGTGGGTAGCACCTGTCACTGTCTCCACCTTACAGGGTGACACAGGACAGGCACAGAAAGCAGGGCTCCTGCACTTCAGGTGATACAGAGTGAGGACTCTAGCCCAAATTGATTCTAGCCCAGATTGCAGGTCCACAAATGAAACTGTGTCATAGTTACTGCAATATGAGAAAATGTGAGCATGGTGGCCTGGAGGTCACAAGGCACAAGGAGTGTTGGTGGTAGAAGTAGCGACACTTGACAGTAGCTATGTATATGTAGGATATTCTCATGGATAGTTTTATTCTTTCTATTGTACTTGTTTTACACAATTATAGGAAAAAAACAGTATACAGAATTATTTGGTCCTTGGTTTCAGAAGTAAATTGGATCTGGATGACCTTAGTCTTTGTTCAGTTAAGTTAGGGAAATTCTCACTTTCCTCATTTGAAAAGATAAGTTAAAAATAATGCTTAATGAGCTATGAAAATTAAATAAGAGCCTCACAAATCTTGAACCATAGCAGGTACACGAATCTCTGCCTACTTATTTATTTAAAGCATATATGATTTTTTCCATGATTTTGAACTCTTAATTCTATTATGCCTAGGAATGGGATCCTAGTGTCATTACTATTACTTCTATGCATTTGGCTTATATATGGCACACTTTCAAGATTTCAGTTCTTAAAGCTTTAGCAGATAGATAGCTACAAAGCACACTCACAGAGACAAGGATGGATAGCTACAATGCACACTCACAGAGACAAGGTTGTGAATTCTGACTCCAGACAGCTTGATTAGAAGACAATGTATTTGAATCCTTGAGCCAACTATGACAAAATCCTGGTTCAAAGAAAGCAAGGTGAACATGAAGATTTGGGCTCTTGCAGGGACATTTGCAACGAGCTTAGTTTTACAGTTTGCGCTAATGGGTAGCTTAAGACCAGTTTTTAGAATTGATTTTTCTCATTTGTAAAATCTTACAGGACTGTTGGGAGGCCCGAGAGAGCTGAGAAAATACCATAAAGTACAAACATCTCCATAAAGCAAGGCACTACTGCTAACATATAATCAGTAAAGTCAACAGAAATTGCTTCCAGGTACTGTAATGAAAGGCTTCACATGCTTTTTGCTTTTAAATCTTTTTAAAAATAAAAGCAATGTAATTTTCCAAGTCTCTACTGAGTGTGGGAGCCTGTCACGTGTCACCTGAAAGAGCTGTCATGTCAGACAGGCCGATATTCCCTCAGTTGTCTTTGCTATTGTGACTGTATTTCCCAGATGCCCACAGTCTCGCTTTAGCTAAACCTGAGGACACACAGCCATATTCTCTCCCTCCCCAACCTCTCGCCTCTCTAACAGCTCCTGCACTCCTTGCCAATTTTCCACCTCGGAATGTTCTTCCTCTTTGCTTATGTCATTCCGCACCTATATCCCTATTCTTAAATCTGGGAAACCTAGAATCAGAAGGTACATACAATGATTATAGCAATTGAAATAGTGACACTTATGAAGAGACCTAAAAATGTTGGGATTTTGGAGTCTAGAGGACGCAAAATGATAGAGAATTTAGAATTCAATCTGTCTAAATTCATATCTAAGACTCTCTGTTGTATCTCAAAATTGTAGGTCTAATGGACGACCTTTTACAATGTGGTTATAGTAATTGTGAGCCAAACAAAATAACTCCCCATGCATAACATCTCAGAGGAGGAAAGGCAGGAAAATCTGAGACGGTTCCACAGTTGTCTTCAAATATGCAAATATCTCCTGTGTGAAAGAACAACTGTCTTGATTTTCTCTCACTGACCCTGGTGAGTAGAACTTAATAGACAGAAATTTTCATTATGAATGCAAAAATGCAAATCAGTGAGTTTTTCTGAGACAGAGAAGGAGGTGGCCTTCCCACAGAACACCCCTACAGTGGTTATTTGGCAAGTAATATGAAATGAACCGGAATAAACAGGACCTCACACTTCTTTGCTAAGGCTGCTGCTCTCCTGCCAACTTTCAATGTGAGGCCAGCGTTTCTCCTCCACTTTCCCTGTGAGCTTTGCACATGAACCCCTTAGTTGTTCTTGACTTTAACTACCTTAATGTTGATCTTTGATTTGTGGTTTTAAAATATTCGTGTCACAGCCCCGCCTCTCCAATAGCACACTAACTCCTGACTATATGCATTGGAATGTTTGCCTATCCCTACATCTCATCTCCAAGATGCCTTTTCCCTTTTCAAAAGAAATTATTTATTTTACATTCCAACCACAGTTTCCCCTCCCTCCTTTCCTCCCAGTCCTTCCCCTACTCCCCTCTGTCCCACCCCCTGCCCTCAATCCCCTCCTCTGTTTCTGTTAAGAAAGAGGTAGACCTCTCATGAGTATCAAACTATGCATGACTTATCAAGTAAGACTAAGCTCCTCCTCTTGTATTAAGGCTAGGCAAGGTCATCCAGCATGAAGAATAGGATCCCAAGAGCTGGCCAAAGCACGAGGGCCAACCCTGCTCCCATTGCTAAGAGTCCCACACACAGAACAAGCTGTACAACTGTCAATTATCTGTAAAGGGCTTAGGCCAGTTCCACGTAAGCTTCCTGGTTATTGGTTCAGACTTTGTCAGTTGCTATGAGTCATATTAGTAGTTTTTGTGGGGTTTCTTGCATGTTCTTGACCCCTCTAGCTCCTATGATCCTTCCTCCCTCTCCTCTGCAGGATTCCCTGAACTCAGCTTAATGTTTGACTGTGGATCTCTGTAGCTGTTCCTCTTAGTTACTGGATCAAAGCTTTCTGATGACATTTAGGGTAGTCACCAATCTGATCACAGGAGTTGGTCAGTTCAGGTACCCTCTCCACTATTGCTAGAAGTCTTAGTTGGTGTCCTTCATGTAGATTCCTGGTAATTTCCCCCTGTATCAGGTTTCTATCTGACCCCCCCCCCAACCCCCTCACCCTTTTTTTTTAATCTCTTTCAGTGGAAGCCAGAATAGGGTTTCCTTTTTAAAAGTCTCATTTCATAAGATCCCCACAGTCTCTGGGTAAATACCTCACTTTTATCTTTGAACCTTTCATGTACTGCAGACCTTGTGTTCAAACTGCCATCATTATGCTAAGATTTTTCTTCAGTATTTTTGAGTATGTCCTTTCTATCCCCACTGGATTCTCTCTGGGTAGGTCTTTCTCCTTCCATACCTTTCTGTCTTTTTCTCTCCTGCTCCTCCATGACTCTTCTTCTCTCCTCCTTTTTTTCTTTCCTCTCTTCCTTACTCTCCTCCTGTCCTGACACATACTAAGCAAGTATTCTCTCCCTGAACCCCACAGAACCCCACACTCACTCCCTCTGTGGTAGTGTTGAATTGTTAACAGAAACACAAGTTATCTTTAAGCAGTCACCTAGAAATTTCAGAAGCCGCAACCAAGAAGTGATGTGGGAATGATTTCTTATTAATAAAGAAACTGCCTAGGCCCATTTCATAGGCCAGCCCTTAGGTAGGCGGAGAAAACAGAACAGGATGCTGGGAGGAAGAAGCTGAGGCAGGGAGTCGCCATGGTTCTCCCACGCCAGACAGACGCAGGTTAAGATCATTCTTGGTAAGCCAGCTTGTGTGCTACAAAGATTAATAGAAATGGGTTAGATCAATATGTAAGAGCTAGCCAATAAGAGGCTGAAACTAATGGGTCAGGCAGTGTTTAAAAGA
>NW_004949121.1:3106796-3132613 GCF_000317375.1 Microtus ochrogaster | reverse complement strand
GTCAGGCAGTGTTTAAAAGAATACAGTTTCCGTGTAATTATTTCGGGGCATAAGCTAAGCTAGCCATGTGGGCGGCCGGGTGCGGGGGACCCGCCGCTCTTATTTCAACAAAGAAGTCTAAGTAATATGGCTGCCTACCATGATCTGAACAAGGACCATGCCAGGAGATGTGCTAACACAGAAAGGGACAGAGCCCAAAGGCTCAACCCCAAACTGTAATTATAATACTGAGAGCAGAAGAAATAGTCTTCGCCAGGGAATTGCACACCAATTAATTTTCCAAAGCCAACTGGCGAGCACTGAAAACATACATGCAAGTAACATATTTGCACGAGCAGGTTGTGTTTAGGAGTACACACACACACACACACACACACACACACACAGATACACGCACATGCACATACACACGCATATACTCACAAAACAATAATTAAGGAAAAACAGGCCATGAATTTGAAAAGTTGCAGAAGGATGCATGCTGCACATGGAAGGGATTAGGTGGAAGAAAGGAAAGTGTGAAATGATTTATTATATTATATCAATAAATAAAAAGACTTCTTCCCTACTGGAAGACATTCTTAAAACATAGCTACTTAGAATCTTTAAAACACTAACTTCTTGGGCTGGGAACTCAGCTCAGTTGGTGGATTACTGGCTTGGCAAGAATGAAATGCTGGTTGGTTAGCAACACAACTCAAGCATGATGGTGCCCACCTGTTTATTCCCAGCACTTACAAGGTGAGGCGAGAGGGTCACTGACATCTCTGCACAACAGCACCGTATGGAGTCATCTCCTCTGAGTTTACCTGCAAGAAAGTGCTCTTGTGCAAATATCTCGGTTTCCTCAAGCTAAACAGCAGTGTACCAGTCCTCGCCGAGCTGTCTGTTCAGGGCAGGTGGCTCACAAATGTGCCACCATGTGACCGAGGTGAGAGCAGCATTGGTGCTGAATTCATAAGCTTGTCTGTGTGTCCCATATGTGCTGAATTCCCTTATCTCATGTGTTTCAAGTTCTGCGGCTGTAAAGAAAATCAATGCCTATTTTATAGATTTTCAGTAAGAATTAAATCTCACCAATAAAACTTCTGGAATACTGTTTTCAACTAGCCTTCATCTTTTCTTTGGAGATGTGGTCTCACGTAGCCCAGGCTGGCTTAGAACTTGTTATGTAGACAAGGATGGCCTCCTACCTCTACCTCCTAAGGGCTGAGATGAGAAGCTTGTGCTAGCATGCCCAGGCCATTCAGGGCTCCAGATAGAACTCAGAGCTTCACGCCTGCTAAGTGTGCCCTTTGCCAGCTCATCAGAGGTCAGACAGCTGTTTTCTCAGTCTTTTGCACTGGGGATGTCCTCAAATCTGATTTCATATGTCATCTTTCCTTTCTTGGTATCACCGCATCTTGCTTTAAAACCATTTAAATTGAAGATTCATTAAGAAAACCCTAATTCTCAGATCTTTCATGGAACTTTCTCTGTTTTCTCCTTCTCTGTGATGAAGGGACTCCATTTTTGAGCTGATTTTTCTCTGAAAGCTTCTAATACCCAGACTCCAGCATGTCCCCTTGTTGATTGTCTTGTCTATGTAGGTAATAACCTATAACTATAGAATTCTTATAAAAATAAGTAGATTCATGCTTATCAGTTGTGGGGTACCATGTTTTTATGTATTTGTATTTATATTAAGAGGAATGAGTGTCAACAAGTCAGGGTGAAAATGAGTAACCACTAGACCGTGAAGGAATTTATGCTGCCTGACCTTCATACTGAAATGTGAACAGAGCTGACACCAAAGGAGGCCTAGTCAAATGAGCCAGCAGTTCCCAGAAGTGGACTCCAGTTATCAGCGGATCATTTACGGTTTGGGAAAGTTCACGCAGAGTTAAAGTGAGGAATGTGTAATAGTTACATATACTGTGCACTCTTCGATTTGCATTTGAGGAACTGAGCTGAGGTGTGCCAACTCTGTGTCCTATTTGAGCAGCAGAGGAAGTCCAGCAGGGTGATTTCAGCAGAAAGGAGAAGTAGCTGAGCTAAGAAGCAGAGGAAAAGAGGGACAGCGCTCACCAAGAGCTTTTACCAACAGCTGCTTCCAGCTCTGCTTATTGGAATGGAGCCAGTGTGCATTTGTATAATTTAAAAAAGAGTTTGGAAACCGTATTTCTAAAATTTCCTTATCAGAGAGGATGTTAGTCTAAACTACTATCAACCCTAAGGTTTAAAACATTTTGAAAATTCAAATAAAAACTATTATTATTGCCTTACTTGTTACATAAATAAAAATGTTCTAGAAACAATAACAGTGAGCATAGTTTTATGATCATAATTGTGGTCACTTTGCATGATTTTTTTTTCTTAAAAATCCACAACGGATGAGTGTCAGCTTCTTATACATAAGTGATGTTTATAAAGTGTCTCATTTTCTCTATGCAGTATTTTCAACACACGTGAGCTGCTATATAACATGACCTCCTGAGTGTTATTTTATGCCCTAATTTGTCACCAGTGACTTGTTTAAAATCTCAGTCCATCTGCACGGGACTGTAGGGTATGATAAACAACCAAGTCAGTGATCTAGCAATGCTCCTGGCTCCTCGTGATGTTCCTGGAACCAATCTAGAGCATCAGCAATCAGCTCCGTTTTCTTCCTACCAGTTATCACACCAGAGGGAAAGCAGTGGAGAAGATAATGATTGTCCTGCTGTGCCAGCGATGGAGGCAGAGAAGGCCAAGTCTCATGTGCATTCCCAGACCTTGGGTTCTGTAACAGATAGGGGAGGTTCTATTGGCACTGTTCCCTCTATGCCCTCTCTCCTCTGGATGTATCTGCCATCCATACCAGGAATTTAAATCCTAATTGGGTTGGAGGATTCACCAAGTCCTGCATTCTTGTCTAAATTTAGAGATTGGTCTCACAGTGGAGATACTAGTTATGCTTGTATAGCTTTGACCACTTGCTTGGCAGAACCAACTGGAGGGAGGGCAGGTTTAGTTTGGCTTTGGAGGGTTTCAGTCCACCATGATGGACAATGCATAGCCTGTGCTGGGATTCTTCTAATGCCATCATGGACCAGGAAACACAGTGGACTAGAATCAGGATTGGGTGTAATCATCCAAGGACAGACTTCTACCAACTGGGGAGTATCTCCTTTTATTCAAAGATTTATTATTTTTATGTGCATGGGTATCTATACCATAAGTGCAGGTACCAACAGAGGCCAGGGAAGGCACCAGATTTCTTGAAGCTGGAATTGCAGAAGATTCTTAGCTGCTTGACTTGAGCACTGGGCACTGAACTCGGGTCTGGAAAAGCAGCGAGTGCTCTTAATTTCTGCTCCATCCTTCCAGCCCCCTCTTCTGCCTCTTTACAGCTCAGCAGTCTTTAAAATCATGTCCCAGTCTGGGACTCAAGGGCTCGGTGAATGAGCCTGTGGGACGACTGTAGACTTGAACTGTAGGGGTGGGTGAGGCTCTCATAGGAGACTTCCTTTAATTCCTTTAATATTTTTTTTTTGAGATAGGCTCTTGCTCTGTGGCTTAGACTGACAGAGAACTTACTATTCTCCTGCTCCAGTCTACCAAATTCTGGAATTATAGGGATGTACCACGATGCCCAACCTTGAGAATTTTCTTAGGAATCCCATTGGGCTTGTAAAATACATTGCATTATTTCCAGCTACTTGTGTTGGAATATATAGCCCCATGAATAATGATGCAGGTGTATGTAGCGTGCGAGTAGATCTCCATCAGCTTTAGGATTAACTACATTTGCCGAAATGTTCCACATGAAGGAGAGACAGAAGGCTGGAATGTAGCTTTTAGGATAATAATTCTTCCTCTGTGAAGCATCTAATCTGCCCTACCTGTTATTTCCTAAGTTTGGAGAATAACTTCCTTCTAAGGCAAAAGACACAGTTTTCCTCACAGGTGTTTATCTTTTCTGATCTTTATGATTTTGGGTGCTTCTAAATGACTAAATTGATGACATAAAATGCGTGTTCCCACAGTTAGGATTTGCTCTCTACTTTCTGAGACCTCATGATTTGTCTTATATATGCTTGGAGAACACTTAGGGATGGTTTGGAAGACTGAAAAATTTAAGCTAGACATAGACATAATTCTAAACATGTATTTTTAGTGTTATTCAGTCCAGTTTTTATCATACTCATAACTCAATAAAAACATAAGCAAAAAAAGACTCAATAAAAACATAAGCAAAAAAAGACTCAATAAAAACATAAGCAATAAAAACATAAGCTCATTTGTCTTCTCAGCTAGATACAGTCAGAGGGTACATGCTGTCAGACGCAGCAGGTGGCTCCCACACATACACGAGCAATGCCTGCTTAGATACAGTCAGTGGGGTATAAGGGCTATTTACAAGAGACTGGGTCCAGAAACTCCAAAGTATTGCACACTACCATTGCTCTTTAGTTACCCTCCAGAAGTTGATGGTAAGACCCTATTGCAAACATAGGCCGCTCCTTCATTTGGCTTTGTGTTTTGCTGTCTCTTCTGCACACACTCCTTTCTCCTTACTCTCTACAGCATCCATCCTATAATCATCTCATTGCAGGATGCTTGTATAGTTGCCCTATGATTCTCAGACTTTAGTGTACACTTGACAGACACACATAGAGGACGAGTTAAAAGCCAGACAGCTGGATCCAGTTCCCACACTTTCTGATCCAGTAATCTCAGGTTGGTACCTCTGTTTATTTAATGAATTTCCAGATGCAGAGTTCATGTTTTCCTTAAAGTGTTATTTAAAAAGTAAGTTGCATTATTCTACACCAACTTGTTGAAAAATTTGAAGTTTAATCCAAAAGCTAAAATAAATTATGCTTTCTAAATCTAACAATAAAGCTGCTCACATTGTAACTACTATCCTAAATTTTAGATGTCCTTAGGAGAGGGAAGGAAGTAATTTTCACTTATTGATCTCCACCAGGCTCCATTATTAGGTGTTTAGATTACATCACAGAGCCGAGGAGAACATCTCATAAATTTTTTTCCGATTGCTTTTTAAAATTCTCTCCTCCTCTTCTTTCTCTCCCCCTTCTTTCTCTCCCATCCCCCTTTCTTTCCATGCATATATATGCATGTATATACATATGTGTTTGTCCAGGGTTAGGGTAACTTCTGTTTGAGAATCATTCTTCAAGTTCTTGAAAATCCTCTCATACTGAGACCTCCAGAGGGATCTGGAAACAGAAGTTTTTTCTTTAAAGGTCCCAGGTGAGTCTAAGAACATCTTAGGCTGGGAATCTGTGACATGCTGTTTCAGGTCTTTTCTAATGCTACCGTGGAGATTATGAGGCTTTACAATCCTTACAGGAAGTAAGATGCATAAGGAAATTTTATGGTGTATGTCATTGCTTTCTTTTCATTCTTTATTCCAGTTTTCTCCATTGTCACCCTCTTGGAGTACTGCATTTGGTTACATCTGAAAGAGTTCTTGGCCTAGATTATATGAAAGAATTTCTAAAATAAACATGGCAGAATTTACAAGGTAAGGCTCAGAAGGGCAGCTTGAAAATGAAGAGATAGAAGTTAGTGACTTTGGTAATCACTTGTTGGAAAAGCCCAGGGAGAGAAGAAATTTCACAGTATAATGTCTCAAATAAAATCTAATTTTAAAGAGGCAGGAATGTACCTCGGGGATAGATCATTGTTCAACCTGGGCAAGGCCATGAATTTTGTTTGCAGGATCAGAGCCAAAATTATTAATCTCTATAAAGAAGAAAAGTTTCAGTAGACAGTCTTTAGAAAGATCTGTCTAAAACTCAGAGACACCTGTATTCTGGCATCTTCAGTTCTACACATACCTGGAAGAGAGTCAAGGTAATGAAGAGTTTTCCCTTTGGAGGCTTCTCGCATCTTGGATGGAGAGCACGGGCTGCTACAGAACACTCGAGTGATGTGAACGAAGGAAACTCACTGAGCTGCTGAAGCGGTGTTTGAACTTGTGACTACACTAGACACTAGTGTTTATATTGATCTGAACCTGAGGATTATTGCAGAAGACTGGGTGGGAATCCAACCGTTCTGCAATGGCTATAAGGAAGAGAAAACCTAAATATGGTCATTTAAATTGAGGAAATGTTCAAGCTCATGATAAAAATCACACACATGGATGATTTGGTAGCAACAAGTGCTGTCTTACTGGCCAGATCACAACAGTGTTCATTTTCTGTTTGCCTGAATATGTGGGTGTGTCTAAATGCAGTGCACACGGCTGTGTTAAAAATGCATTTGTGGGAGAGGCTTTTTGTTTTGTTTTGATATTTAGGGAGGAGAAATTTTATATTGTCCAATAGACATAAATTCATCAAAGAAAACATACATCTGAAAATAGCTATAATCCTGAATATATAGTTTTTAATAAAGAAGTAGAAAACTTTATGTCATTGATTTTTCTTATTAAATATTTTTTACTTTGCTATGAGTATTTACCAAACTTAAAAATTATAAAGAAAAAAAATAAAATAAATGTTACTCAGTATAAAGTTGACTACTGCATGAAAACATGCTGACATATCTCCAAAAGCATCTTATATTTACTTTTGCCTGAGGTTTTCTGAGATTACAAATTACCCGCTGATATCCAAATCCACTTCAGTATGGCTTGGAAGCAAATAAATATCTACTTTTTTTGCTCTTTTCTGAAAGCACAGCTTAAACAGCTGGCATATAGAACACATGCAATTTCCAAAATTTGTGGGACCAGTTTAGCCAGATTAGAAAGCAATTAATCAATGCAGGATGATCTGATTATATGAAATAATTCGCCAGTCAGATATAATTAACATTATTGATGATACCACCATCCCATTACTGTGAAGATTATTGCTAAAATTTTGAGCAGTTACGAAAACAACAGAACTCCAGTGAAGAACAATCTATAGCTCTGCTCCAAAGGATGGCCTCACACCCGTAGACTGCGGACCGGACTTACACAGAGGGACGGAGTGAAACTGTGAGGGGATTGTGGGGAGACAGAGTGGGATTGCAGGGTGTTGTGATCATATTTCATTGTATATATGAGTTAAATTCTCAAAGAATTAAAAGTTAAATAGCAAAGGCATATCTTTAAGTATGCCTTTACATATTAAAGGCATATAAAATCCCATTTTACTAATCTTTTTGATTTATCTTTTTTGTCTTAATTACCTCAGTGTCCTCACTATTTCTTTTCATTTCATTTAGATGCTCACCTTACTAGACCTGGATGGAGGTGGGTGGTCCTTGGACTTCCTACAGGGCAGGGAACCCTGATTGCTCTTTGGGCTGACTAGGGAGGGGGTCTTGTTTGGGGGAGGGGGAGTGAAATGGGAGGCGGTGGCAGGGAAGAGACAGGAATCTTTAATAAATAAATAAATTAAAAAAAATAAAAAATAAAAATATTTTGATAAATGCTGCAAGAATGTGATAAATAACACTAAGCATTTGTAACATTACAAATGTTGCAATACACATGTTTTTTGTTCTTCTGTTGGTGGAGAAATCTTTGCTTCATGAAATAAAAAAGCATGGTGTGCGTCTGAGTTTTTACCCAGGGATGGCAATGGATGCCATCATTCACTCCAATGAAGAGATCAGTTCTAATGCATCAAAGTGCAGGAGAGGTGCTCATGTGCTATATGCACAGCTTGTCTTCTCCTGAGGTGACGTAGCAAAGACAGAGCCACTTCAGTTTCTCTAAGTTTATCCATCCTAGGTGGAAGAGAGTCTAAAACTTGACTTCTGGCTCTCTTGGGCACTTTTCCATGGACTGTGCCTCTGGAAGATCAGCAACGCTATTTACTCCTGTGTGGTGGTTTCTACCAACTCAACTGCTGTTTTATTGTGTTTGTTCAAACCAGTATATTATGTAGTTCCTGCTGGCCCCAGCACTCTAGGTAGCTGAAGTTAGCCTTGAACTGCTGTATCTTCCTGCCTCCACCTCCCAAGTGCTAGGATTCCAGGAATATACCATTCTTTTCTTTTAGCTGCTATTAAGATGAACTGGATAAAGAACTCTCTTAATGCCCCCAATGGCTCAGTGTACCAAAGACCACAACATTAGAAAGAGAACAAACCTTTGTACTTTCTTAAGCACTGTCTCTTAGGAATGGATGTTTCCCATTGTCACACAGGATAACCCCTCTAACCTCAACATGACAGAAGGAACAGCTTCTCTTTTACCCATTATAGTGGTTTGAATGACAGCAACCACCATAGACTTGTATGTGTAGATACTTTGTCCGCAGCTACCGGAACTGTTTGGGAAGGGTTAGAAGTGGTGTAATATTGGAGGAGGTGTGCGACTGGGGTGGGCTTTGAAGTCTTAAAGGCCCATGACATTTCCAGTCTCTGTCTCTGTCCCTCTCTCTTTCCTCCCTCCCTCCCTACTTCCTGGTTTTGGCGTAGGGTTTGAGTTCTCAGCTACTGCTGCAGCACCTTGCTTCTGTGCCTACTAACATCATGATGGTCATAGACTCACTCTCTGAAACTCTGATCCCCAAGTAAACTCTTTTGTCTGTAAGCTGCCTTAGTCATGGTGTCTGTCATAACATGGAAAGAATTTTGACAAGAACAGACAGGCTCACTTGTGTAGGAAGAAAGGATTCCAGTCTATCACTAACTGAATCCAAACCTAGAATCAATGTGTGAAAAAATACAAAGAGCTCTTAGAGTTAAGCAACCTTCTCAGAGCTAGAGACTAAGAAAGAGAGCAAGATAATCACTGAATAAAATGCCTTGGAAGTGCAGATGACAATACATACTGGTCTTCCCAGGGTCTTCACTGAGCAGGTAAGTGGAGGGTCACCTAGGTGATGGGTGAACCCATGAAAACAAAATCACCTCAGAGACAGATAATTATTTAAAAAGTTAAGGCAAAAGAATTTCTGTAGAGTCAGTGAGATGTCTCAGGCAGTAAGAGTGGGTACTTATTGACAAGTCTGACAACCTGAATTTGAATTCCAGAATCCGTAGTAGAAGGATAGAAAGGACTCAAGCAAATTGTCCTCTGGATGCCACATGTGCACCCTGGCACACATGACACATGACACGCATACGCACACACACAATATACACACACGATATATAGAAAAGCTTATATTTTATCTAACTACCTAGTGCGAAAATATTTACTGAAGTGTTATTTTACTTGAAAAAAATCTTACCTGCATCCCATTTGTCCTAATCATGCGTATGTAAAGCTGGTGGATAGCAAACACTTTGTCATCTCATTCCCTTATGCTCATGCTCAGTTGCCTTCCCATGTCTGTGCTTGAATGAGCAACTGCAGAGGCAAATCAAACTTCACACATGCTCTAGTGTCTGTACTTACAGTCATGAACTCAGACAGGATTTCAGCAATACTGTCTATGCTGTTCTCATTTCACTACCCTTTATAAAAGTCCAGGGGATGTCTATCTAGTTTGAAGTTCAGAGAAATAGTGAGAACTTTCTTAGTATTGATATGTCCCAAGGACTACTTTATTTCTTAACTTGAATTCAAATTTTATGAATATCTGACTCTGTAACCAATACCGTTAATTAAAGAATATCCTACAAAGTTGCCAAATCAAACTTCCAGCCTCTGTAGATCTATATGTAGCCATACCTTTGATGTTGTCTTTTACTTTAGAGAGCAAAGAAAGATATACTTATTTTAACTGCCTTAGCCAATGCTCCCAATTTAGTCATGTTTTAATTTTTAAATTGTATATTTATTTATTACTTTTCTGTATGGCATTGGTTTTCTCTTTCTACCATTTGGGTCCCATGGACTGAACTCAAGAAGTCAGGCTTGGCTACAAGTGCCTTTACCCACTGAGCAATGTCATCAGCCCATACTTTACAAATTCCTCCTGATGTCTGTCTAAAAAACTAACGGCTGGGTGTGAAGATCAATTTCAAACACAATTCTCTCAGACTCAGGCTCAACATTCAGATGCTATTTAGATTAAGTTTGCAATTATTATTTTTTTTTCAAAAAACATGTTCTTGTTGCTCTAACAGTTTTCATTTGATCTTCTTTGGCTTTCTATTTGAGACAGTCTCTCTACATAACCTTGGCTGACCTGGAACTTGTTACGTAGGCTAGTCTGATCTTAAGCTTACAGAGATCTGTCTGCTTGTCTCTGCCTTCTAAGCACTGGCATTAAAGGTTTGAGCCACCGTTCTTGGCCCTCAAACAGCTTAATAAAAAAAAGAACATGCAGAAAACATATGTTCTGACGCAAATCAACTCAAGAAAACCAGGACATTTCCAGATTTTCACCTTCAAAGAAGCTGTGGAAGGAATTCTGTATTCCTGACTCATGTACACTGGACATGAGTCCATGCACATCCAGTTCTTGTTTAACATCCCTATGGCTTGTGCAAGTCTTTCCTCTTAGCAATCCCTGATTATGAAAGCCATTTCAAAAGTGCTGCTTGAGCAATGCAACAATTGTGGTATGTGTTAGAGGGCATACATAAAATGGATGCATGACACAGTACTATCTTCAAAGATCGCAGGGAGAGCAGAAATAAATGCCAAAGAGATGAGGGGAGTTGAGTGCTAGGCATGTGATATTCACCATAGGAATCGCAAAGGAGGGAAAGATCATTGTGGGTCATGCTAGATTGGGAAGGCTGCAGAGAACGGTTAAAATCAGATGAAAATTCACGTGTGTCTGAGTCTGAGCGTCCAGAGAGGACAATGAAAAGAAGGAAGAGCACATTTAAAGATGAGGTAATTGAGTACTCTTGTAGTCTTCTAGTTTGTTTTTCTTTCTCCTTTTTCCTAACTTTTTTTTTTCCACTTCGGATACTGATGCTGCTCTTTTTTTTTTTTTTTTTTTTTTTTTTTTGGCTTTTTAAATATCTTTTCCCAATCCATAAGACTCCAGAAAAGTGTTAATAGTTCCATTTTAAATACAACTTTTCTACCCAAGGATTTCACCTCTTATATCCCTGGTGTGACAGAGTCTCGGATGCCTGTGACCTAGGCCAGGCTATTTATATTCCTTCCATGGGATTTATTTCCACGGGGTTGGGATCATCTCCTTTATCTTTCAGATCACTGTTAATGAAATGTAAACCAGAAGTTGCTTCTATCTACACAAATTCTCCCCTTTTCAATATACAGAAAATCAATCATTAGTTAGAGAAAATGAAAACACAGGCAGAAAGGCAGTCACATTCTCTGAACATCTCGGGTTCCTGGAGTTTATTTATTTATTTTTGATTCTTGAGACAGGGCATTTTTACGTATCTCAGGATGTCATTGAACTCGTCAGGTTCATCCTGTCTGAGCTTCCGAAGTATTATAAGCATTTGTCATCATGTCCAGCTTAATGCATTCTTTTCTGCTTCTACTTACTCTAAATGAGTACTCATCACTTGGTGGTAGGGAAACCCAGATAGGAGTGAAATGAACAGTGCAGGTTTTGGTTTTTTTTTTTTTTTTTTTTTGCATAGATAGGGCCTGAGTTTAACGCCTAAAAAGAGAAGGACATAAAAAGGACCTGATTGGAAGAGTAGAAATGAGAAGTATGTGACAACAGAAACCACTCTGGGGCATGAAATGATGTGACTTGCTGAAGAACGGACACATGCTACATAGATGAAAAGAGAGTCAGAAGCAGGATTCAGGAAGCTTGTGGGCTCACAGAATGCAATGGGGTTAGTTGGGTAGAGGAAGTTGGCTTTGAGTGGAAGAGCTGCCTGACCAGGATGGTTGGGTTTCCGGTAAAGAGTCAACTATCTCGGCCTATGACTGGGAACAAGAAAGAAACTGAGTTAAGCTTTGTGTCAGAATTCAGGGAAATGTGACACAGATGTCTACTTTAGCCCCCCAAATTCATCTTTTGCTTCCCTTTCCTCCATTTTCTTCCCATGTAACCCACGAGGAAACTTACAACATAGAACAACAATTCTTAAGACATAGTATTTAATCTCAAGCATCAATACCATCTGGGAGTATCCCAGCAATATAAATTCGTGGTCCCAACACCAGAGTACAGGAGACTCTAAGAATGGCCCGTGGCCCATGTTTGAACAAGCCTTCTAGTAGATGTAGATTCTTATTAAGTTCTTAGAGTCACGGGAGTCAATAATCCTTTATAGGCAGAGTTTTAGAGTGGGCAAGGTCACCCAGAACTGGATTTTATGACTTCACATAGTCAGCTTCAATATCTTAAAAGCCCATTTTCCTTAAATTTATTCCAAAACTGTTGAGCAGCTTGTACTATCTGCAAGGTGTTATTATAGACACTTTGGAAATGTCAAGGAGAAAAAGATGACAGTTAGCAAAAAATAGTTGCATTTTAGTGGTGAAAAATATGCTGTGTTTTCTCCCACATGTGGTATCTAAATTTAGCACTCTGTGTGTGTGTGTGTGTGTGTGTGTGTGTGTGTGTGTGTGTGTGTGTGTGTGTGTAAGGCAAAAGAATTATTTGGGATGAGGAAGGCAAGCAACAAAAGGGGTAAGTAATGGAGGAGATTGGGAAAGATTATCCCGCATGGAGGGAACAAAAAAGCAGAATAAATTTACCTCTAAAAATGAATAAAAATAACAAAATATATAGTGTGGACCTGGCTGTGGAGGCTTCTGAGTTAGGCGGTCAGTAGAATGTCCTGTGAGAAATGACATTTAAACTGAGAAAGAATGACTAGCAGTCAGTCTGGTGAGCATCAGAGAAGGAAGGTGTTAATCTATGCCATGTGTAGAAAAAATCTAGTTTCTTTTAGGGAATTAGGAAGAGCTCAACACAGGTATGGCACAGTTAATGGTGCATACCAATGCTGGAGAGGCAGATCTTACACAGAGACAATGTGGGCCCTCACACACCATTTTAAAGATTGTGTACGTTCCACTGAGAGCAATGTGCAAACCACTAAAACTTCAACAGGAGGCTAACATGTCTGATCTGTTTTCATTTTTAAATGTAATATTTCCACGAAGAGAATTTCCAGCAGCCCAGACAATGAAAATAACATGATGATTTGATTTCTGACTTACAATTGGTTAATAGCAATATTTTTCAAGTGTGTGAAAGAGGATATGGTGTCCACATGGGGACCAAATGCCAGGAACAGAAAAGGAGGAAGGGCTCAAGGGTCGCTTCTTCTTCGTGGTTGTGACTAAGGCTGGTCCTGCCTTTGCATGTCTGAAACAACAGAACTGCAAGTTCACAGGCATCTGCTGCCTCTCTTAGCTTCCTTCCTGTGCAGGGGAACCTGGTGTCTATTGTCCCTCTGAAAGCATCTCTCCTACACAGGACTGCGTGTAGAGATTTAATTTTCTTTTTCAGGTATCACTGACACCCCTCTCAGAATGATCCTCAAATCTTTCTATCTTCCCTGGCCTTGAGAAGAGCTTCCATGTTTAATAACTTTCTCTTGTTAGTATATCCTATTATTATTATACAAACCTGCGTGAATTACAAATACACAGTTGTTTGGTATTGCAGTGTGTAGCTCACTAATTACTGGAAAATTATAATCAGTTCAAACGGTCCTATGTTTCAATGACATACTTATTATTAGTCTTTGTTTCTAGGGTTTTAGACATGAGACCCACATCTAGATCACTTCTGCTTAGCCTCCCTTCCCCTCTGGTATCACCCTTTACAAAACTGTGACCTCTTTTAAAATTATTATTGTTATACATATATACACACACATGCACACATGTATATATAACTTATGGAGTCTGTTTAGTGATGCTTTATGTGCATGTTTCCAGAGTCGATCACAACATGCCTATGATTGACTGATGGACAACTCGCTCTGGAATGCCACTGGGCTCTGTAACGGTCTGCTTCTAATGGGATTCATCACACCTTTTTCCAGTCAGTTGGCCACTGATGTCAATATCAGTATCTCCCGTTTCTCAGGCTCCTATAGTTGCCATGGTATTCAGCAGCTTTGTCTTAGACCCTCACTAAATCTAACAAATAAGATGGTTCCTGTTCACTTTCTGGATACCAAAACATCATCCATTCTCCCTTGCACTAATGGTATCATTGTATCCGACTGAACTCACGGGTGGATACTCTGCCCCTAGATACACTAGGTCCCGTTGACAGTACGTCACCAGGGAAATGGTGGTTTCTATGCAGCTCTTCTAGTCTACTTTAATTATCAAGATCTTTTCTGTATTTATTTTTGAACTGGAACTTTTTTATTCTTTAAGGAAGTATCATGACTCCTATGCGATATAAGAAAGCCAGTGATGAGCATTCTCTGTCTCCAGATGGGCTAAAGGTAGCACACTCCTTCTGACCAATCTCAGCTTTTAAGGTAAAAAACTCACGCGAAGGAGAACTTGAGGGAACAAGATGGTTGAGATGGGGAAGGACAGGGAGGGAGAACAAGGAAAGAGATATCTTGATTGATGGAGCTATTATGGCATTGCCAAGAATCCTGGCATTAGAGAAATTCCCAGGAATCCACAAGAATGACCCCAGCTAAGACCCTAAGTAATTGACCTTGCCCTGTAGTCAGATTGATGACTATCTTAAATGTCATCATAGAACCTCCATTCAATAACAGATGGAGGCAGATGCAGAGATTTACAGTGAAGCACTGGACTGAGCTCCCAAAGTCCAGTCAAAGAATGGGAGGAGTGATAATATGAACAAAGGGGTCAAGACCATGATGGGAAAACCCACAGAAACAGCTCACCTGAGCTAATGGGAGCTCACTGACTCTGGACTGACAGTGGGAGGAACCACCAGCATAGGACCAAAGTAGGCCCTCAGAATGGGAGTGACAGTGGTGTGGTGGGGGCAGACTGTGGGGCCACTGGCAATGAGACAAGAATTTATTTTTACTGCTTGTACTGGCTTTTTGGAACCCATTCTTTTTGGAGAAATACCCTGCTCAGCCTACATATAGTAGGGAGAGTCTTGGTTCTGCCTCAAGGCAATGTGCTAGACTTGGATAACTTCCCATGGGAAGGAAACCTTACCCTCTCTGATGAGTGGATGGGGTGCAGGACAGGAAGCTGAAGGCAGCAGGAGGAGGGGAAAGCGTGGGGACAAGGACTGGCATGTAAAATGTTAAAAGATTTTTTTAAAAATAAATAAATTAATTAATTAAAAATGATACTCATGGAGGCCATTGGGAAGTAGAGATTAGTAGAACAGAGCTAAACATCTAGGAATGATTCTGTGTTTTCTCCACAATTCTTTGAAAATTTTATTAGCCTGTGTTATTCTACCAGTTTACCCAGACAAATTCACAGGAACACCAGAGCAGACTGTTGTCTGACCTAGTGGCGATTGCACCAGATTGAAGGCCTGCAGCTCCATCCATGCTTCTCTTCCAAGCTAAAGTTCACTTTGCCTAGCTCCAGTTCCCCCTCATCTCAAGAAATTTTGGCGTCATCTCAGAATAGGACAATATTTTTTCCCTCAGAATATTTTGAAGGATTTCTCTATTTACACTTAACCATCAGTCTCTTAAGTCTTTGTCTTTTCAGGTGTACATTCAATATCTCCCACTTAGACAACAGACCAGCTAAAGGAAATGTCACGTCTCTTGATACTTTTGCTCCTCAGAATCCAGTAGGATATGATGCTTTGCTGGTTATTTTGATGGCAGCATGCAGCAGAAAATAATACCTATAAAGCTTTTGATCTTCCTCTCACTTGTAGAAGCCTAAGCTAAATAAATTTCTTATCCTTGGCAGTACCTCACACCCAACGCACAGACACACAAAGCAGGGCTTGTGAGGTTTGGGAACCTGTCACTTTGACTCTAGCTGCAACTATTACTTTTCCCCTCTAGTTACCAGGAAAACAGCATCTATGAGTACCATTTCTTAAATAATATTAGAAGTAGATTTGGGGAATGACAAGAGTTTAAGTGGGACATTCTCAGTATAGATCACAAATAGTATAAGCTTTCGGTAAAGACACATAATTATCATATTCAAAAAATTGTAAGAAACATACATTCCTATGTAAATCACATGATGCCACTTTACTTGCAATGTGTGTGTTTTATGTGTATCACATATGTATATGTTTGTGCATATATATGCATGTATATGTGAAGTCACGGATCAAATTTCTTCACCTATTGCTCTCCACCTTATCATTATTATTAGAAAACATAATTATCGCATTTGCTGATTTATGTATTTATTTATTTGTGCATGCACATGTATGTGTGTGTGTGTGTGTATAGGCACATGCTTTCTATTGTGCATATATGTGGGAGTCAGAAGACAACATAGGAGAGTTGGTTCTGTCCTTCCATAATGTGGGTCCTGGTGACTGAACTTAGGTCTTTAGATTTGGTGGTAAGTACTCTTCCACAATGAGCCATCCTGCTGGCCCTTCACCTTGTATTTTGAGACAGAATCTCTAAGTATTAGCAGGAGCTTACTGACTTGGCTAGCATAGCTAACCAGGAAGCTTTAAGAATCCTCCTGCCTCTGCCTCCCCAACATTGAGATTTTAAGTACAAGCTGCTGCTGCAAATGTTTTGAAAACGTGTGCTCTGGATCTGAATTCAGAGCTTCATGCATTTACCATGGAAACACTGACCACGGAACCACTTCCCTCGTCTTTCTCACTTCACTTCTAAACCTCTACAGTTCCCTAGAATGCTTTTAAGGACTTGGAAATTCTGGCCTACTCCGTTTCTTCATCTGAATCTCCACCGCCCGCTCCTGGCACTCACCACATCCTGGCCACTGCAGCAGGCTCTTGGTCTGGACTGCCACATTCCTGCCAAGTCCCTCACTCCTCTTGGCTTCCTGTGGACAACATCCTCTGCAGGATGTTTCATGCTTCTTACTTTCATCAGTTCCCTTTGTCCTTTGAATTGCCTTCTGATTTCTAGAGAAACTTGGGCTCCCGTATTATATATTTCTAAATCCTCCATTGTGTGCAAATATGCACAACTGTGGAATAATTTTTGTGCTTATGGTCTTCACCCAACTATAAGTGCTACCATATCAGAATCTATGCAAATACCATGCACTATAAACATTCAATGCTCAGAATAAAGCCCAGTGCATAATATACTTAAACAATGGAAAAAATGAAAGTTTCATGAATAATTGTCTGATACAACTTTCAGAGACAAGTTGTCCTGTTATTCTCAACCAGACCTTAATGCTTCTTGTTTTGGCCTGAGTGGATATGGACTGCATTAGCTAGTTTGTGTTTCCCATGCATGCACACAGTAGGTTTTATAAAAACAGTGACAGCATTTATAAAAAACAAGACCAAATAAACAATATGCAATGGAAATCTTTACTTGGTCTCAGAATTCAGTGTAATGCAAAAAATTAGTTTGTCTTATGCCGACAATAATAGAAATCTCATTAATTCTTTTCAACATAACTTATCTTTTTAAAATATACACGCTTTGAGGTAAAAAACAAAACCAAACAAACAAAAAACAGAACGAAATGGTCTTATTGATGTGAAACATCCCCAGGGTTCAGAATCACCAGTGCATGATTGTCAGTAATTGAGACTCCTTTTCCCTAGAGACTCTGGCACCCAGACAAAAGACCAAGACCTATGTCCCTGTCCTTTGGCTCCTGAGTTACCCTGCTGAGTCAGACAACTGAAGAACAAATTACAGCTAACAGCAGAGAAGATTTTTCTGATGCAAAAACCTGACCTTTAAAAACCTCTGGCTTGAATATCTTTCTGTCAGGCTGCAGAAAATTGACCATATTTGAACTGAACATTTGCACACAGTCTCTCTCCTATAGCTTCCATCACCATGGTTTGAGGCAGAATAAAAAACTCAGTTGCTTTTTCCATCTCTAGTTCAGAATAAGCCATTAACTAAAAGGTAGAGAATAAATCTTAGGCTTTTGTGCCTAGGTTCATAGCCTTCTGCTTTCCAATTTATAGCCACTTCATAACGGTACAAGTGAATGTCATTCTTTGAGGGATGTTCAAACACGCACAACGGGCTCCCAGGCAGAACTGTATTTGGGTGCCATCAAGTCTTTCTTTTTAGCTACTGACCTGCACACTGCGAAATTATCAGACCCATCATCACAGACATCAGTAGGCTTCTGAGCAGAGCTACTCACTTGGAGCCCCGAGTCTGCCACACGCTTGCCCCCTTCTGTAGCTGCCAGCACTTCAGAATCGGAATCAGTTTCTGCAAATCTTTTTGTAATTGTTTCTTTTTTCCTAAGTGTATGCAAGAGCTGAGATTCTCTGGGGCAGCGTCTGTCTTTACTCCCTGAAGGGTTCCCTGGGGGTGTCTTCTCCACGGACCCCCTTGGCAGGGGAGAGATGGATCCTTGGTACTTTGTGACTTTTCCTCTACAGATGTTTAAAGAATGACTCTCACATTCCATCAGCTCTTGGTGCTGTTCACCTTTGGATCCCAGCTCAACAAGTTCGATTCTGTCAGGCCTAGAAGACCCAGCCAAGCTTCCACATGGCTTATTGTTACTTCTCCTTCTTCGAGACAGTCTGAATTTAACCTGGGCTCGTCTTTTTGCCTGAACCCAGTGACTTTCATCTGTGGAGGATGAATCTGACGTGTCCGTATTAAGTTCTCTCCACCTGGGACTTGGGATCTGGAGGTGAAAGTCCTTTCTTCTCCCCTTTGCTTGCTCTTCTGAGTGCTCATATCTCTGAGAGACCCTCCTCCTCCTCCTAGGCTTCTGTTTTACTGGTTTCTGACCAGACTCCTTTCTAGCCTGGCTCAGCACCATGACAGGGCTGCTGTGCTCAAATGCATCTTCTGACATGTCATGCAAGATGGAAGATCTGGACAAGGAAGACACCAGGCAAAGGGTGGGAAATGGGAATGGGAAGGAAAGTCATGGGAAGACAAAGAGAGAGAGAGAGAGACAGAATGATGAAAAATGACAGCATGGCCAGAAGTTGTTAAATAAAGATAGACTGAAGAAAAACTAAGTGGGCGATGGGGCATGAAATCCACGGACAACACAAAGTAGAAGCAAGAGCCACTGATTCTCAGCTCACGAAACAAAACTACTACACACTGGTCTAAGAAATATTAAATAGGGTCATTTACCCAGGACTTACCTGCAGATGTCCTGAGTAGACGGGCAGACAGATAACCTTGACTGGCTCCTGGGAGCTGTCCCTGTGGTTGGGCTGCTTGCCTGGAGAAACAAGTTAGATAATTTGGCATCTTGATTAAGATAATACATGGTTGATATTTTGCTTTTTTTCCACATATTGAAAAAATTACAACAAATGTGGCTGCTGGTCATGTTGCTCATAATGCAGCTCAACGAATGTGGGAAGTCAGAGGGCTTGTTTTGCAAAAATAAAACTCATTTGAGGAACTTGAAACAGCTGATATGCTGTACTGCTCTGCTGTTGCTTCATTTGTGAGAGAGGAAGATGATTCCACAAGTTTCTATTCTTTTTACTATAAGCACTGGAGTGGAATAGCTCAATTTGCCTGGGAAACAAATAAGTATTTAAAGGTCCCAATGAAGTCAAGGGCTACAATGTCAAGATGTAAGAAGGGTCATGATAGGCTGGTAAGAGTGAATAATCAAATTGTCATCAGGTGTTAGATATTATATTGGGTTAGCAAGATGGCCCCATGAGATCATATATTTGAAAACACCTTGTAATATTTAAAAGCCTGCAGCTACTATTGTTGTGAATTCATTATTGGAGTAAATGAACCCATCTTTCAAAACATTGTTAACCTTTCTTACATTTTTGTTTTTCCCTTCAAACACTAAGTTTGAAGCTAAGAGCCTGAAATAATTGAGATGGTTAACACACAGTTAAGTACATGTCACCAAATTCTTTCTTTTGAAATCCAACATTTCTTGACTCCACTTGACTTCTTCACATTGTTATGTGTACTGCAGAAAATGCTGATGAAGTAGAAGCATGGATGTACTGGTGATTCACTATTGGACTTACACTGTGGCTTTATCTAATCTTTACAATAATTTCACACGTGGGAAATAATTGGCAGATTTGAGTTATTTAAAACCACTTCTGCATATTCAATTAGCACAATAAGTGTTTGTAGTAAACACTATAATTATTTCTAAGTACAGTTGAGGAAGCTGAGAAATTGAAGTAGCTCTTCATTAAGACATAGGAGAATGAATATTTAGATGAAAAAACCTGACTTTGTTCTTCTATATTCTAATCACCAGAGATGCAGCCTCTCCCAAAAGAAACAAAGCCAATGACAGGTCCACATTCTGGTGTGACTGACTCTGTCAGTAAAACACATGATTTCATCACTAAGAAAATAACACCGAAGAGTAGAATAATTGCAAATTTCAAAGTAATTTGCAAAACTCTTGTGTTAGAAATATGGAAATTGTCTCACACTAGTGACTGTGTGATTCAGAATATTCTAAGCCAAGAGGCAAGACAAAAATTGTGCAGCTCTTCATAGTTAGCTGAAAACTGGCAGTCTAAGAAGGTCTACAATCTGATTTTTCAATATTTTCTCTTTCCCTCTCTCTCTTTAATAGGGACTCATGTGGTCTACACTAACCTTGAATTTTCTGTAGAGCTGAGAATTTCCTTTAATTTATGTTCTCTCTGTCTCCATCCTTTAAGTTCTTGGAGTATGCCACTACAATGAACTTCTAATCTCTGGATATTGTGTACATGTTTCCTTTCATGATAAAGAGTCTTTATGTACATGATTAAGTTAGGAGTTTTGACAGAGAGAGATTTTGCTGAAAATTTCCAGCAGGTTTAATGTAATCCTAGACCCCTATAAGAGGAAAGCAGTGGGGTTAAGGCAGAGAAAATGAAGGATGGAGATGTCAGAGGATCCCTGTGTTTGGGAAGGTAAAGCTGCCAAGATGGCTCAGTTGATAAAGGTGCTTGCTGTTAAGCCTGAGGACCTGAAGTTAATCCTCTGGAACCATTTGGTAGACAGAGTACTAGGTCCTATAAACTGTCTTCTCACCCCCTCACATGCTCTCTGGTGTAGACATTCCCGAAAAAGATAAATAAGAAAAGAAAGAAAGGCAATAAATAATTTAAATCCACAAAATAACATCTCTGTATTCTTTTAACAGGCACACAGTCAACATTTATAAACTGTATTTCTGTTCATTAAATAACAAGTTTCCTTACATTTCCATCTTATAATTCCCATATATCCACAGAGATTAGTAGGGAGCTCTGAAAAGACTAGGCATGAGTGAAGATCATTTTTGAAGATTAATGCTTACTCACATTAACAAAGTGAATGAGGCCCCAAGTGTGCTCAAATTGCTGTTGATATTATTATGGATATGAGCGGCAATAGGATGAGTACATATGACTCTGAAGCTGTGCATAGATATTGAAAGAGGTGTAACAGTAACAAACTCGTTTTGTAACCTCATGTGTCTGCACAAATACATGTTGTATTACAGGAAACATTTATCAGTGAATAAATACACAAAACAGGAAAAACACATAGCTGTTGTAAGAAGGCTGCTAGTTAGTTCCCAACTGCTCAGTCCCAAAATAATCACACAGAAACTATGTTATTTAAATCACTGCTTGGTAACTGTAGCTTCATAAAAGGAATTTGGCAATGACTCTTCTGTTTCTATATTGTGAAATACATTCAGGAGTATAGGTATTAGTTCTTCTTGGAAGTTCTGGTAGAATTCGGCATTGAAACCATCTGGTCCTGGGCTTTTTTTGGAAGGGAGATTTTTGATAACCGTTTCTAATTCTTCGCGACTAACAGGTCTATTTAGATCATTTACCTGGTCTTAGTTTAGCTTTGGTATCTGGTACTTATTTAAAAAAATGTCCATTTCTTTTGTATTTTCCAGTTTTGTGGCATACAAAAAGTATATGCTCAACTATGTTCATAGCAGCATTGTTTGTAATAGCCAGAACCTGGAAACAACCTAGATGCCCTTCAATAGAAGAATGGATGAAGAAAGTATGGAATATATACATATTAGAGTACTACTCAGCAGTAAAAAACAAGAACTTCTTGAAGTTTGCGTACAAATGGATGGAAATAGAAAACACTATCCTGAGTGAGGTAAGCCAGACCCAAAAAGAGGAACATGGATGTACTCACTCATATTTGGTTTCTAGCCATAATTAAAGGACAGTGAGCTTATAATTTGCAATCCTAGAGAAGCTAAATAAGAAGGTGAATTCAAAGACAAACATATAGGCATCCCCCTGAATATTAACCTTCATCAGGCGATGAAAGGAGACAGAGACAGAGACCCAAATTGGAGCACCAGACAGAAATCTCAAGGTCCAAATCAGGAGCAGAAGGAGGGGGAGCACGAGCAAGGAACTCAGGACCGCGAGGGGTACACCCACATTCTGAGACAATGGAGATGTTCTTTCGGGAATTCACCAAGGCCAGCTGGCCTGAGTCTGAAAAAGCATGGGATAAAACTGGACTTGCTGAACATAGCGGACAATGAGGACTACAGAGAACTCAAGAACAAGGGCAATGGGTTTTTGATCCTACTGCACGTGCTGGCTTTGGGGGGGCCTGGGCGGTTTGGATGCTCAACTTACTAAACCTGGATGGAGGTGGGCGGTCCTTGGACTTCCCACAGGTCAGGGAACCCTGATGGCTCTTCAAGCTGATGAGGGAGAGGGACTTATCGGGGGAGGGGGAGGGAAATGGGAGGCGGTGGCGGGGAGGAGGCAGAAATCCTCAATAAATAAATCAATTAAAAAAAAATAAAAATAAAAAAAATAAAATAAATCACTGCTTGGCTCATTAGCTCTTGCTTCTTATTGGCTAACTCTTACATCTTAATTTAACCAATTTCTAGAAATCTATGTATCGCCATGTGGCTGTGGCTTACTGAGTAGAATTCCAGTGTCTGTCTCCAGTGGGGCTACATGACTTATCTCTCACTCCATCTCCTTCCCCTCAGCATTCAATTTAGTTTTCCCCTCCTGCTTCTACTCTACCCTATCACAGGCTCAAGACAGTTTCTTTATTCACCAAATGGTGTTCACAGAATACAGAGGGGAATTTTACATCTCTTCCCCTTTTCTGTTTAAATAAAAAAGAAGGCTTTATTTTTATCGTAGTAAAAGTACCTATAACAAAACAGTTATCAAGCAAGAAATATAGTTACAATATTTATATCTATTTTATCTTTTATTATGACTAAGGAAAACTATATCTATTCTTCAACTCCATTAAAGACTCCAGAAGGATACAATATTACCTAAGTTAACAGGAAGTTCATTGAAGCAACTTCCAAAACTCTAGAATTGACAGAGACATCTCACTGTCTGAACAGTCACCCAAAGTTTTTTTGTATCGTTGGGGCATCCATTTTTAGCCTACTGGCCCATAGTGTTTGGCGGACTTTTTACAGAGCAGGAAATTTCATCTGTGTCCTATAGAATGCCTAGCAGACTTTAAGCAGGAACCCAAAGGATCATTTTTTCTTTAGGCAAGTTTAGCAGTCATTTTTTTTGCAGGTCCTGCACATCCAGTTCATCAAGCAGTCCAGGCAAGAACAAGTTGTTTTGTCCAAATGACTAACCAATGCCATAAGAAGCCACTTCGATGCCCATCTTCTTCTTGAAGTAGATTGGGGCTGCCAAGAGGAAATGTGTCTCACTGTCATGAAAAGTCCTAAGTTCTTAAACATTTTAAATACCATATTCTGTAGGTCTCTGAAAAATTTGAAGAATACTTATCTAACTGAAATATATCTTGATATAGCTAGAAAACCTAACTAACATGACTACAAGCTTGACTATTATAGATAATTATCTATGAACCTATATTTCTTAGTTAAATATTATATTTGTTAAGTGAACTTCACAATTACAATATCTTAATCAAGAGAAGATATATATATATATATATACATTTGTATATATACATATATATAGTATAACAAAATTGATCTTAAATTAGTATCAATGTAAAGAAATATTTATAAATGTATTTTACATTCATAAATGTAAAAAATATTATAAAAATATTTGGGAATTTGGGCATAGTTCTCTAGACTACTTCCTGCTGTTTGGGGGTGCTGTTAATCAGGTCTTTTATGGTGTATCCTGTGTACTAGGTTCCTCTTAGTCAGCAGTAAGGTGAAGTAATTTTTTGAGGGGTGTTCAAGGCAACCTTTCAGGGGTCTTAGTTTATCAAACCATATTAGTCTGGAAGCAATCCACAGGTTCTCATCCTCTGTGGAAACAAAAGAAGAACCTCTTTTCTAAGGCAACATATCCTTAGACCCAAATTCTGAAGTCAAGATACCTTTATAAATATACATGCTGGTTTAGCTTAGCAGCCTATACAATAAAATATCTTTCTGTACTTAGCTTCTTTATAGTCCAAAAAATTCAAAGACAGCACAATAATATCTATAGTCCAGACTCTCTTTGTATATTTCATGTTTACATGGCTTTTTTTATTATGTTACTTTTTAATATTTGTTTTATTATCTTTACTCCTTTATTCTATGATTGTCTATACTCTGTCTCTTTAAAGACTTTATTTTTTAATAATTTATTTGTTTTTTATAACTGTCTATACTCTTTTTCTTCTCTCTCACTCCACCGCCTTCCTCCCAGCATTCAGTTTAGTTTTCCCCATTACATAGCTTCCTTTTGTAGTTTGGGTCCACAGTGGCATTGAATCAAGTAGTTTTTGTATCTGTAGCTCTTTACTATTTTGTTACTAGAAAATAGTCAATTTTTTATAAAGTACATTCAAATAGTTGAAACCAACAATTATCCATGATCAGCTGGTTATCTTACTTAACAGAAGATAACACCTGTGTTCTTTAGCATCCCCTGAGCTCACCTACATGGTGACTACTTCCCACCCCGTGATCTGTTCTTGTTTCCTTATCTGCTCTTGGTCTTCTCTGGTTCACTTCTTTCTTGATAGGAACCCAAAAATAAATGATAAGTTAATATTCCAGTGAGTAACTCTTAAGAGAGAGCCAATAGATGAAAGTGTCTCCACTTGCAGAAGGCTCAGTTCTAGGTCTTATATTTTCCATGTCTTGTTACTGTTGTCTTTTGATTGTTTGGTTTAGTTTATAAAAATCTGCCTAGAGCCCACTAAGAACAATTAAGTGAGACTGTGTCTGCAGCCCACTAAGAGCATCTATGTGAGATTATATCTACAGTCCACTAAGAGCATTTAGGTGAGACTGTGCTTACAGTCTGCTAAGAGCATCTAGGTGAGACTGTGCAGCCCATTAAGTATCTAGGTCAGACTGTACTACAACCCACTGAGCATCTAGGTGGGACAGACTGTGCCTCTAGCCCACTAAGACCATCTAGGTGAGACTGAGGTTGTGATGACCTGTTTACTCTTCTCACAGACGCTGAGACAAAATGACCTCTAGTTTATTTCAGTTTTGATTTATTTATTCAGGAAACAGAAATTAATGGCCCATATAATACAACAGGAACTGCAATGCATTAGGAAACAGCAGCTAAAGGATTTTTGGTTTCAGGGAGATGTATTTTATATGTGATTGATAGAGACTGCTGACAGACAGTCTGATGAAGGAGGATGGCTGCTGTAAAGTAGAGCAGGGGTTTTCAACTTCCTAGTAGACAATATTTAACCTAGAAAGGAATAAGGAGAGCAAAATTGGAGGAGCTGTTCAGAGAAGGGTAAGAGTGTATAAGTGTGTAAAGTGCAGAAGCATGAATGGTCAAGAAAAAATAGAATATGAATGATGCATAGGAACACATATATTGCTAGATTGGAACTAAGAATATATGTATTCATGTATATATGTATGAATGTATGCACATATATCTCTATCATCTATCTATCTATCTATCTATCTATCTATCTATCTATCTATCTATCTATCTATCTATCTATCTATCTATCATCTATCTATC
>NW_004949121.1:3083993-3106696 GCF_000317375.1 Microtus ochrogaster | reverse complement strand
CTATCATCTATCTATCTATCATCTATCTATCATCTATCTATCTATCTATCTATCTATCTATCTATCTATCTATCTATCTATCTATCATCTTCTATTATTTAACTGTCATCTTTTATCTATTTATCTACCAATGAATTATTTGGGATTCATTTCTATCTCTATCTGTTGTCTGACTATCAAGTTGTATATCTCTTATTTATTACAAAGCCGCATTTTGAGTAAATTGGACATGGCAGGTTATTAAACAGTGCTATTTGAACACGATAAGGCACTTGGAAACTGTAAACCCACTCTACCTTATAAATTGCACTAGCTTAGGTGGATTAAAGATTTAAATATAAAACCACAAACATATGGGAATTAAACATAGTTATGTATATTTTTAATATTGTGGAATAAGTTACAAGAATATGAAAGGAGAAATGGGAAAACATATAAACATGAGAATTAAAAAACAAAAGTTTCTAATTCACAACAAAGAAACATACAGTCAAATAGCAATATGGCCATAGGTGAAGCTCGCAGGGGATTTGTCACATTTTATAACACATATGTAGCCAAATGGCTAATTTGTCTAAGTCAGAGATCCCTCACAAATCATGATATTAATTTCTATTGAGAACAATGAATAAGACACACAGACAGGTAGTTCACACAAAAACAATTACAGATAGCAACATGAGATGTACTCACTCATATTTGGTTTTTAACCATAAATAAAGGACATTGAGCCTATAATTCGTGATCCTAAATAAGCTAAATAAGAAGGTGAACCCAAAGAAAAACATATAGGCAGCCTCCTGAATATTAACCTTCACCAGGCAGTGAAAGGAGACAGAGACAGAGACCCACATTGGAGCACCAGACTGAAATCTCAAGGTCCAATTCAGGAGCAGATGAGCACGAGCAAGAAACTCAGGGCCATGAGAGGTGCACCCACACACTGAGACAATGAGGATGTTCTATTGGGAACTCATCAAGACCAGCTGGCCCGGGTCTGAAAAATCATGGGATAAAACCGGACTCGCTGAACATAGCGGACAATGAGGACTACTGAGAACTCAAGAACAATGGCAATGGGTTTTTGATCCTACTGCATGTGCTGGCTTTGTGGGAGCCTAGGCAGGTTGGATGCTCACCTAACTAGACCTGGATGGAGGTGGGTGGTCCTTGGACTTCCCACAGGGCAGGGAACCCTGATTGCTTTTCGGGCTGATGAGGGAGGGGGACTTGACACTCATATGCACACAAACTCTTATGCCAAGTTTTCATACTAATCTTAATTTGTTTTTACTTTAGGCTTTTCTTTTTGATATTCATTGTATAAAGCACTGTGTTATATAAGGATGTTTAATTCAGTTACATGGTATCCATTGAGCATGTTCTAGCCCATATCACTCAACTATATATGCACACTTTTGAATCTATTTTCAAGAGGAAAATTGCATTTCAAAATTGTGTACAGTGCAATCTTGCTTGAGCTAACTGTGTTTGTTGGTGTCTATTTGTATACTCTCATGAAAAGTCTGGAGGTCGAGAACTGGCCATTGGGAGTGCTTATCTCTGGGGTGGAATGTTATTGAAGTCTTATTTTTTTAATTGTATGTTTCTATAATTTAAAATGCCACTTTTAATAACAATAATTTTATATCATATCGACAATTATTTATGAATTTCTCTCTTTTAATATTAAAGTGATTATTATTATTTAATCAACATTTTGGTTAATCACCCAGCTCTTCACTTAAATATAGTCAAGACACCAAGTAGCAGTAGAGCTAACATGATGACATGAATTCTTTGGTCTTAGAGTTGTTTTGTAGAGATCCTGGAGCTGTAATGAGATGCTAAGATATCAGGACTTTTTATATTTATTCTCAGGAAATCAAGCTTGTCTTGATTAACAGAATCTGTCCTGTTTCCTTGAAGAAGGTATGCAGCAGCCACAGGCCTACGGGTCTCAACCCCGGCTAAATTTGGAATTCTGGGGCAAGTCTGAATATAATCTTAAGTCTCCGAGGAATGAGATCCTAGCACAGGTGCAGCGATCAGCATTCTAAGGACTCCAGAGCGGCTCTGAAGCCCTCCTGGAGAGTGGCTGGTGTGACTGGGGTAGTGCCTATGCAAGACTGCCCAGGGTGTGTCAGGAAGGCACCAGGACCTGATCCTGAAGCCTGACCCTCCTTTCCATGTTCCTGTCAAACAGCACAGGCCATGGCAGGTATAAGCAACTGGAACACATGGATCTAGCTTTGTGGTCTCCTAGGCCAACAGGAGCAAAGAAATCTACTTAGCCTGTGCTTTGGCGAGAGTGCTCACCTACATAAATAAGCAGGGATCATCGTAGCTAAAGTAATATAATTTTATAACAGGACTATGGGAAAGGTTATCTAACTAAGAGGCCTGGCATTGCTGGTGAAAGGCAAAACCAGAAATAGGTTGGAAATTGAACCTGGCTTAACTGTAATTGGAAAACTGGCCACCAGCTCTCCAGCCAAGAACACTTAAGTGTCCAGTCTGTTAAAAATCTAGAGGACAAAACTCTATCCAGATATTCCCACAAGATATTAAGGTTGAAAAGAAGAAATCTTGAGGGATTGTTCATGACTAAGTTGTGAGCTAGCAGGGACTGATTTTTTTTTTCTTTTCTTTTTTTTAACTTTTTAAAATCAAGCATTTTCCACATCAGCAGCATTGGGAGCTCAGAGCTAAAAATGAAGACTAAGATCATCTTTAGAAGTTCACATTTTCCTACCCAATTACAGAAAAATTACCTCGTGACTTCCTGAAGGTTTTGTGTGATTCCTAAGAACCACTACGTAGCATTCAACTGTGTGATTTTTTTGCTTGTTTTTTGCTTTTTGTATTTTTGTGTGTTTCTTTTCCTTTTTTTTTTTTTGAGACAGGGTTTCACTGTAGGTTTGGAGCCTGTCCTGGAACTAGCTCTTGTAGATCAGGCTGGCCTCGAACTCACAGATATCTGCCTGCCTCTGCCTCAGGAGTGCTATGTGTGCCACCACCTTTTAAAGTTGCTTTTTTTTTTTTTTAATGAGACAGAGTTTCTCTGTAACTTTGGAGACTGTCCTGGAACTTGCTCCTGTAGCCCAGCCTGGCCTCGAACTCCCAGAGATCCACCTGCCTCTGCCTCCTGAGTGCTGGGATTAAAGGCGTGAGCCACCACTGCCCGGCCAAGTTGCTTTTTAAGATTATTTGTCTTTTGGCAGCAGGAGACAGAATGTCTCAAGGTCTGGGAACAACTTGAGGGAGTCAGGTTCCTTGCATCACGTGGGTGTCGGGATCACACTCAGGTTAGTAGGCTTATCTGCAGTGGTCTTCACCCGCTGAGTCCGTCTTACACCGCCTTCTCCGAGATTGGGTCTCACTGCGTAGCCCTGGCTGCCCTGCAACTCACTATGTACACCTAGTTTGTGTTAAACTCGCAGAGATCTGTCTTTCTGCTTCTGTCTCTTGAATGGTAACTCCACACTTGACTTGAAGTTTTTAATTATTATTAAATTTTATTTTATTTTTTTATCCTATGGAGCATTAATGAAATGTAAAGGGAGAAAATTGTGGAGCATGAGGAGTAGGAATATCACAGGTCAGGTGATATTAATAAACCTTTGGTACATGTTATTTGCCAGGAATGGAGAATCTTTTTCCGGAAAACCAGATTTGCCTTGACAAGTGGCATCACCAGGAGAGGGCCTCTTAGAACAAGACTGAACTCTTCTAGTAGATCATAAATAGAATACACAGTGAGCAATAAGGAATCCTAGCACACATTTCCTATTGAAACACAGAGTCAAATAACCAAAGGAATCAACTCTCGCTGTTTTGCTAAATGGCGAGCTGGTCATGAAATGGTCATACATGTGAAGCCTCCTTCTAAATACTAGCATACTACAGATATGTGCTAGCTAAACTTGTGATTGTCACTCCTGCACATCAAGTGGATGTCAGCTATTTATTTTCTGCTTCCATTTTCACACACCTGTCCTTTCATAAGCCGGAGCAGGAGGGAGTTAATCCCAGCAAAGACAATGCTTAACAAAAGTGGACAGTGGGAGGCTGTGCATTAGTGATTGAGCTCAGTCCAGGGGAAAACCTGAGAGACAATGGCTATTTCTTAGGAGAATCATTTGAATCATCAGAACCAGGTCTCCCTGAATTAACTCAAAATGTCCCTTTAAATTGACCACCATGGCGTTGTATCATAGCCTTTGTATTTCCTCACTTAGAGTTCCTGAGACATTTCTCAAATGCTGGACCTGCAAACAAATTCTTGTCAAGTATATTCTTGCAAGTGAACCTTAAAATGAGAGACAATCTATGGGAATAATGATGTAAATGATAGACTCTTGGGGACAGGCCACCTATAGTTAGACTTACAAGGGATCTTTGCTGAGTGCTAATGGCACTTAGAAAGCTGTCACTCAACAGGTCCCAGGGTGGGTGAGATTTGGGTGGAAAGGGAAGCACAGAGTGGTTCTGTGTTTGCAGAGGAAAGGTCAATGAGAATTAGCTGTTCCCAGGCTTTGTTAACTGCCCTGGAAATGTCTCTTAAAGAGAAGGGCAAATTCAGCTAAGCCAGCTATCAAAACTGACAAAGCCTGCATACAATCATGCCTCTAAGTGTCGATATGTAGTTGCTAGGTGACCTTAATAGACAGAAGCTAAGATGGAGGATAAATATATCAGCTGTGGTCTTTCAATCTTGAAACCATCTTTAGGTGGTTTTTCTGAACCAAACTCTGCTGCCACACGTGTGTCTTAACACGAGGTATTCTCTTAATTTCTGCTGTTATTACTTCTCTTAAAGATATAGTCTCATAGCTCAGGCTTTCCTTACTTTGATAATATCTAGAATTCCAGACTCTACTGCTCTGAAGAGCTGGGGTTACAGTTGTGTGCCTGGTTTTATCCAGTGCAAAAGTCTGAGCGCAGGGCTTCATGTACGCTAGGCAAGCACTCTATCAATTGAGTTATCTTCCCAGCCCATTGGCTAATGGTCTGTTTCTGCCTATCCACCTTTTTCCTTTCTCTCATTCCTGTTGCCTACGACTGTTTCCCAAACACATTACTTGCAAAGGCACTAGTATTAGACTGTGCTTTTGTGAGAACATAAACGCAATGTCAGTGGATAGGGCAGCTGTGTTGGCCGGCAGTGGGCTGATGGATCTCCAGGACAGTGCATGAGTTGCACAGTAGGAGAAGAAGTTGGCTGATGGCTGACATTTTCATGTTTCTTTTTCTTTTTTAAATATTTATTTACTTATTATGTATACAATATTCTGTCTGTGTGTATGTCTGCAGGCCAGAAGAGGGCACCAGACCTCATTCCAGATGGTTGTGAGCCACCATGTGGTTGCCGGGAATTGAACTCAGGACCTTTGGAAGAGCAGGCAATGCTCTTAACCACTGAGCCATCTCTCCAGCCCTCATGTTTCTTTTTATGAAGCGTTCTCATTCACCATGTGCCCAGGGTGTTTAGTCTAATGTTCAATCTCTGTCCCACTGTACTGATATCAATTCCTGCATCTGGGCTTTCCTAAAACTTGATATAATTAATTTCTAAGAAAAAATAGAGTTTTTACTGTCTTTGATTTTTTCTTTTGTGCTCTGCATTCCAAAGATCTCTGAGATTTTCTTTCCCAAGTTCCCATCCTGATCAATATACCCTTCCTTCTCAGAAGGGTCTCAGTTACTCCTCATTACTTAGCAAATTCAGTACAATGACCAGTTTGGTATTTAGGGTCTTTATGTTCTGGGTCTATCTAATTTTCTGGTATCGATTCACCCATTTCTCTTAGTTCCCGTATTGCAGCAAAAGCTAGCACATTTGCAGTTTCTAAAACACACTTGTACTTTTGTTTCCACGCCTTTATAGGGAGGAAATCACCAAAGCATGGGTGTGGAGTGTCTGTCAAGCCTGGGCAGCCTTCCACGGTTTGTCCACTCATGTCTCTGAATTTCAAGGACCTTCTTTAACCTCTCATAGACTATCCATCTTGCTTCTTCCAGAATTTATTTTCTTCAGCAGTACCCTCATCTAGTCACTGGAAAGTCACCTCAGGCTTCTCCAGCTAATCTTTCCCCTCATTTCATTGCAAACAAAACTGAAGAGGCCAAGCCTACTCGTCGCCGAAATGGTGTCTTCATGGCTGAACAGGCAGTCAATAGAGAGTCCTGGAGTAGATTTGATCTTGGTAATTATTGAATTCTGTTGGACTGAGCTTGGTGATAGTTGAACTGAGTTGAAATGTTCTTAGTAAATCCTATTCTGATTGCAGGAGATATCAAAATGACAATCATTTCACAATGAACAATGAAGAAATTCGGCCCTGCCTTGCAGAGAGAGAAATACCATCACTTAACAGAGTAAATGAGCTGGGCTGAAAATGTTATTTAGATACTGAGACCCTATCCGTGGGAACTGGAATCAAGAAGCATTATGAAATGAATGCCCATCATCTGTTTTCTTTGTCATACATACATATTCCTATTTAGAAAATGACATAATTATAGCGTGCCGATAAGAGCATGTGTTTTAGCGATTTTGAAACTGGCAGGGTCTGTTTAAAAGGAAAATGCAGTAATTGAGGGTAAAAATGAATCAAAATATTTTAAATGCATGGTCTCATTCAGCAGCAGTGTATTGTTTTAATTTGCTGGTTGGTACATTACAAGAGCTCGGGTAATTTGTGCTTCCCTTTAATAGGTGCAAGATTGAAATGGAGATAGGGAGGGGGAGAAACAACAATTGGCTGGATGAGCAGAATAATATGTTCTTTGAAATGAAGCATTCTTTCTAATGGATGTTTACTCCAGAATATTACACTGTACAGTGCATTGAAATGGGAAAAACAAACAGGAAGCCAGCTGCATTAATTTTATCAAAGTTATTTATATCATCAGTATAATTAAAGGCAGTAATTTCAAATTAGGTTTTCGGAGAATCCATTTATAGGCAACACAAGGCAACTTGTCTCCATGGCATCTCAGCCATGATTGTGTTGGGGGGGGCATTGTTAACTACTACTACCAATTGGCCTCCGCATTCTGAAAATTAATTATTGCTTCAAAAGATGCTGAAGTTGTTGCCTCCTGCTGCCCTGACCAGTTTAGATCCACTGCACAAGGAGAGCCCAATAAATAATTTAGGAAAATGGCAAAGAATAATCATGCATAATCATTTACAAATGGCTTCTCTTATTTAGAGATACATTAATAATATACAAGAAGCAGCATTCCATAACTACAGCTGGGAAAACTTCTTTTTTAAATATAAAAAAAGCCCTCATCAATTTCAGAAGGAGTTCCTGAGCAGCATACTGAAGATTTAAATGTGAATTGAAATATCATACTAGGTCTTGAGAATAGAAATTTACCCTAAAATTACCCAGAAAACTCTTCTGGTGATGAAAAAGATACTCCAATCACGTTAAAAATGCATGAATCTTGAAAGTGTCCTTACACAATCTCAGGGATTGAGGGAATGAGGCCTAATTCCTGTCTAACACATGACAGCATTTGCAACAAGTGGTCATCTGGCTCTTGCCTATCCAGCAAAGGGAGTTCATTTATTAGAATGCCCTCTGCAGCTCTGGGGTTGTGTAATTGTATGGATCTAGCGGTATATTGGAAAGCCCTCTGGTTGGCTGCATCAGCCTGGCTTTCACCTCCACTGCAGCCGCACAGAATTTGCTTAACACTTGTTTCTGTCCAGTATCATAGACCTTTAGTGTTTGTTCACCCTCACGATGATCCATGCCCCCACCTTTGCAGTTGCTCCTGAGGTCCTCATTTTTCTTTAAATAAGTTGGGAATCTGCTTGAGTTTCATTTGTTTATTTTTCATTTTAAAGTATGCTGTATCTTTCGCTGTATGAGTGGATGTCGGTGCAGTGCACGTTCACATGCGTGTGCGTGTCTGTATCTGTGTGCCAGTACATGTATATGAGTGATTTTACCTACAGGGGCCAGAAGGTGTCAGCTCTCCTGGAGCTTGAGTTAGGGTGGCTGTGAGCTGCCTGATAGGGGCCTGGAAACCAAAGTAGGGTTCTCTGCAGGAATAGTATTTTTTTTTTATTGAGCTCTACATTTTCCTCTGCTCCCCTCCCTGCCTTTCCCCTCTCTTATAACCCTCTCCCAAGATGCCCATGCTCCCAATTTACTCCGGAGATCTTGTCTTTTTCTACTTTCTACTTCCCATGTAGATTAGATCTATGTAAGTCTCTCTTAGGGTCCTCACTGTTGTCTAGGTTCTCTGGGATTGTGATTTGTGGGCTGGTTTTCTTTGCTTTATGTTTAAAAACCACTTATGAGTGAGTACATGTGATAATTGTCTTTCTGTGTCTGGGTTACCTCACTCAAAATGATGCTTCCTAGTTCCATCCATTTGCCTGCAAAATTCAAGATGTTACTTTTTAATATTCATCCTTAATCACTGAGCCATCTCTCTCGCCATTTACAACGTGCTTTCACTTGAAATGTACAGGTGTAGAATATATATTTAGAGATCTGAGTAGTAAAATCTATTAGAAATACAGGAAGTAGGAGACAAATCTTTAAGGGATTCAGGCAATGTGGACCTTCAGCGTCCAGTCATACAGTGTTGCTCTTTGTTTGATATATAATTAGTGAATGGTCTTGACGAAAAGGCAAGAATGATAAGAAATTTTCTTGAAGTGGTATGACACTGTGGTTTAACATTTGAAGATTAATGTTTTATAATATATTTTACATGCTTATTAGAAATATGAATATTTTTAATGGTTTCAAAAATACTTAGGACACTTTTATCGAGTTATTTGCCTCCCTATTTCTGAGTTATATGAGCGTCAGTATTTTTGTACAATTTTTTAACTCTATGTTCTTTACCCAAAGAACATTTTAAAAAGTGCAAAAGTTTTAAACTGTATTCTGCATAACTTATCAGTGTCTTATTTTGTAGCTTGTGCTAGCTGGTTTCATTTGGAGGTGACCTCTTCTTGCTGAAGTTCACAGATTTTCAAGTGTGCTTTACTCTAGTTTTACTCTTTAATCTTTGTGCTAAGTTCTGAGAGTCAGTCCAGGTCAGTTCAGTATGTAATAAAGGTTGGAATTCTATTTCTTCCTCAGCACTATGACTTTGTTACAATTGTTTTTGATAGATGAGTTGTATCTGGAAGCTAACAGTCCATTGGAAACTGGATTAAGGCTACTATTATTTTAGGAAAGCATAGAATCTGGATGTGTTTTGTCCTTACCCTAAGACTTTGTCAAAAGATGAATTTAAGAGTGATACACTAATTTATGTATAAGAAGATACTTTGAAATGTCAGATAATTCACAATAAGACATCAATATTTGTTGACTGAGTTTTCTGTCCTGACCAGTTCCTGTAGTGGTTAAGTCCCAAAGAATCACACAGAGGTCTACATCAATTATAAACCAATTGGCCTATTAGCTCAGGCTTCTTATTAACTCATATAACTTACATTAGCCCATTATTTTTATCTGTGCTAGCCACATGACTTTTTCAGCAGGGCAATCACATCTTCCTTCTGTGGCTGGGCAGGACTGGGGGGGAATGGGCTTCCTCCTTCCCAGAATTCTCCTGTTCTCATTGACCCAGCTCTACTTCCTGTCTGGTTGTCCTGCCTATACTTCTTGCCTGGCTACTGGCCAATCAGAGTTTGTTTAAAACATAATTGACAGATTATAGACAATTGTCCGTCACCAAATATTACTGGCTCCTTTTGCTTGTTTTTTTCCTTTGAGTTTTAAGAGCAAAAGTAAGTTGAAAGATTTGGCTAATTCATGGCCTAGCCAAGGAAAATGTGAGAAGAAATTCTGGGAAAGCATAGAAAAAGGGGAATGTGGGTGAGTAGCTTTTCACTTGTTTGCTAGAGAGATGAATGTTGATAAAAGGAAAGATGTGTTGTTTACTTGCTGGTAAGGTAGCATCTCAGAATTCCTGAAACTATGTTTTAAGTGTGTTCAGATGCAGCGTGTGCAGTAGCAGACCTGAATATTATCCACATGGTGCTGGTTTGCTAATGTGGAGAAGGCAGGACTGTGGAGTCTTGGCATTTCACTGATTTGCAAGGTGAACCTTTAGGCCTTGCTCTGATAGTCCTATTACTCCTTCCTGTTTCTCTATTCTTGGTTTTGGAATAGGAATAGTTATTACGTACCTGTCACACTACTGTATTTTAGAAAAGTATACATTGTTATTAGAAAATTAATTATTTTATTTACATATTCACACCTAAAATAATTTGCCTTCAGTCTGATGAAACTTTGAATTTGAATGTTTGAGCAATGCTAAAATTGTCATCTATACAACTCTTAGGAGTGAACGCTACTTGCAAGTTGAGATGGACCTGAAATTCTTCAAGGATGAAGATAAAATGCTGTGGTTTTGATAGAGGTTGGGTCTTAATATTGGTCCATATGATCCGTATGACTGAAGGCCTCAATCCTCAGTATGGCTGTATGGGGAGGAGGTAAAATCTTAAGAAGCAGGGCTATGCCCTTCTATAAAGACCAGGTGCTCTTGAACTTATAACCACCCCTGCCTCATTCTTACAAGTTTTTGGATTGCAAACATACTTTACAGCAGCCACACTCAATGTGATTATTATAATAAACTCTGCAGTGTCTGACACATGCCCATTGTTATATTTCAATGGCCTAATGTCAAAACAAAAGGTAGTGAACAGGAAATATTTTGCTTTGACATTATGCCTTCATAAAATGAATATGACTTGACATTTGCTCCTATGTTTGATATAAAATATTCTTAGCTAAACCTTCCATCCGGTTTTGTAAAAAGAAAAGTCTGTCAATTATTTGTCAAGCTATTTGATTTGGCAGAGAGTATAGCTGATTGAAGAAAATACAGTGGGGTGGATTTTTCTCCAAAGGAAACCCCTGTAAAGGAAATAGGATGAATAAGAGAGTAGATTAGAGATCGAGCCATAGCCAGGATGTTGAAAACAGGGTTACAAGTTTTTGTGGGTGAGATGAAGGTGATCAGCTCTTTGGTTAGTTAAGATGTAAGAGATAGAGACAAGAAAGTACACCTTTAGAAACCCTTGTCATGTCTTAATTGTCTTGATTCATACCTCTTTCTCACCCAGTCTCAATTCACAGACCACCACAAAGAAAATCAAGGCAGAGAACACTAGTGTTTTCAGAAGTTGAATTTGTACTTTTTTGAATATTGTTAAGGGAGCTAATGGGCTAATCTTGTGGGAACTTGGAGAATTGTAAAGTTGAGACAGATGCAGGGGGAAAAAGCTTGCATCATGGAATTGCAGAGGACATTTAAGATTCTGTAAAACAAAAACAGACCACTCATATGATATTTTGGCCAAGAATTTGGCTTTATTCTGTTTATGTTCTGAGCATATGACTGAGGTTGGACTTGATAAGGAACTGCCTTTTCGTGGCAGAGGAAATTTCAAGATGGGAACATTCAAACTAGTGCTGAGAAAGCAGTTATAACTGTGAAAGAAGTCAGTGTCACTTTAGACAAATGTTCAGTGCTTATGGGGATCCATATTCACTGCAAGGAAGGTCCCTTAAATTGAACAGGTTCTCTGCTCCTCACATACAACTGCCTTGGGAAGTGCAGAGCCAGGAGACAGCTGATTAGACAGCAGTAGAACTGGAATCCGTTTGGTACTGGCTTTACAGGCATGAACGATGCAAGACTGACAGGGTCACAGAGTTCCATTTTCAGAGAGTGTTGATGCTAGGTAATATGTGTCAGATCAAAATTCCTGAAAGAATCACCTGAGAGGCCATTATTTGAATCTTGGAAGATGAAGCCCAATTGCCATGGAAATTTTAGGATGCTGGGAATTCCAGGACCTTGGATGTCCATCTTTAAAGCTTCAGACTTGAAGTGGCATGGAGAGAGTTGGGGGAGGGAAAGAAGTAGAAAAAATGGGCACATTGGCAGCAGAGCTGGAAGAATGGGGATATCCAAACCACTTGGAGCCCAGATGATTACAGGAAGAGTCTCAGGTCACGCATGGGTTCGCAGGAGTTGGTCTTTGTACCTTTGGGCTTTTACTATTATACCTTGCTGTGCCTTTTCTTCCACATTGTAATGGAAATGTTCAGTCTCTTCCATTGCACCTTAGAATATGTAACTTATTTTTATTTTACAGGAGCTTACAGTTTAGAGATTGCCTTGAGTCTTAGAAGACACTTTGGCTTCTTAAACTGCCAAAATTATTCAAGTCTTGTAAGAAGTTTTGAAAGTGGGTTGTATCTTGTATTATGAAACGAATACAAGACTTTGAAGCTAAAGGATAAATTTAAAGTGATACATTCAGGTGTTGAGTTGACAAGGAATAGAGTCATGATGGTTAAACTCAACTGCTCACTTGATGCATCTAGAATTACTTTGGAGATGGGTCTCTGGGTATGCCTTTAGAGAAGTACCTTGATTAGGCTAATTGAGAGAATCTCCCTATTGTGGGCCTATCATTCCCTGGGCTTGTATCGTAGACTATACAAAAGCAACCCGAGTACAGCATTCATCATTATCTGCTTCTTGACTGCAGATGGAATGCAGCTAGGTGGCTCAAGCTCCTGCTAGCGTGACTTCCCCGACACGATGAACTGATTATAACCTCAAAACATCTGCCAAAATAAGCCATTTCTTTCTTAAGTTGCATTTGCTATAGTGTTTTATCACAGAAAGTAAAAAAGTAAACATGACAATATCTAATTATATTTGTTTTGTTTTATGGAAAATATTTTTTCCAAAAGTCATCTATTTTTAGATAAAAGCCTTCTGTTACATACAACTTAAGTAAATTGTCAGCTTCATACCTAGGTGACATAAGTTTGATTCTAAAATGCGAATATTGTCATTTTAGGTTATAGTAAAAAATTGTAGATGTTTGGTTGGAAAAAACAAAGCTGACACACTTAGTATCCAAGAATCCACAAAGCAACTTTCAAATTTTGTCATATTCTCTTTGATCTTCATTTTTAATCTTCGCATATCTTCTCTGTTTTCTACATGCTAGCTTCATCATTTTTTTATTTTTGAAAATAGATTATTTTCCAATAAAATATATCCTGATTATAGTTTCCCCTCCCTTATTCCTCCAAGTTGCACCCCCTTTCCCTCACCTCTGGATTCACCCCTTTTCTGTCTCTAATTAGAAAAGAATAGGCACTGGGCAGTGATTAAAGGTGGTATACACATTTAATTCAAGCACCTGGGAGGTCGAGGCAGGCAGATATCTGCGAGTGGCCAACCTGGTCTGCAGAGATAGTTCCAGGAAAACTAGGGCTGTTCACAGAGAAACCTTGTCTTAGAAAGAAAGAAAGAAAGAAAGAAAGAAAGAAAGAAAGAAAGAAAGGAAGGAAGGAAGGAAGGAAGGAAGGAAGGAAGGAAGGAAGGAAGGAAGAAAGAAAGAGGGGGCTGGAGAGATGGTTCAGCGGTTAAGAGCACTGACTGCTCTTCCAGAGGACCCGGGTTCGATTCCCAGCACCCACATGGCAGCTCACAACTGTCTGAAAATGTAGTTCCACAAGATCTGACACCTTCACACCAACGAACATAATAAAGTTAAATAAAAAAAAATTTAAAAGAAAGAAAGAAAGAAAGAAACGAAGGAAGGAGGGAAGGGAATAGGTTTCTAAGAGACAACAGCTAAACTTGACCAAATAAAATACAGTAAGATGAAGAAAAAACTTTCATATCAAAGTTGGACACCTAACAGGAGGAAAAGAGTCCCAAGAGCTGGTAAACACATATGAGACCCACTTGTTCTCAGAATCAGAAGTGCCATTTATACTAAGATAATAGCTCTAATATATATGTAGAAGATTTGGTGCAGACTCACACAGGCCCTGTGCCTGCTGCTTTAGTCTCTGTGAGCTCATATGCACTTTGCTTTGCTGATTCAGAGGGCTGTTGTTTTCCTGACATCCTTTGGCTCTTACAATCTTTTTGCCTCCTCTTCCACAGGACTCATTGAGATTTGGTGTAGGCTTCCAATTCTGACTCTCTTCACTAATGTCTAGTTAAGGGTCTCTGCAACTGTTCCCTTCTGCTTCCAAAGGAAGCCTCTCTGATGATGGTTGGATAAGGCACTGACCAATGAGCATAGCAGAATGATATTAGAAATTACTTAATAGTTTTTTTCTTTTGTCTAGTTGTATTTGGTTTTACCTTTGGTCTCTGGGATATCTAGTTTCTAATTCTTGGTTACCCAAGCTGTGCTGGGTATGGGTTCCTTCTCATGGAGTGAAGCCTTAAGTCAAATCAGATACTGTTTCGCTGCTCCAACAAGTTTTGGGCCACCATTGCCCTAGAATATTTTGCAAGCAGTAAGGATTATGTATCAAATGTATTGTGGCTAGGATGGTGTCTCTGTTTCTTTAAGTAGCCTGAAGATCACCTTCCTACTCCAGAGAAATTAAAATGCAGGGGTTGAATGCTCCATGCAGGCATCAGCTCAACCTGTCTGTGTTCAACGAGATGTGTGACTCTTATTCTCATCAGTGCAGCTCACTGTCAGTTTTTGGAGACCAAACCTTTTTCTTAGCATCAGCCTGGATTACTTGGCATTTCTATGGGGCTCCTTGTCCAACAACCAAATTGAATGCAACCCAGTCTCTTCAATGAAAGGCTTGCCTGACTACAAAAGATGGCCAGTTGAGACTTTGTGTCTCTTATTACTTGGAATCATTTTCATAGATCCTAAGTATTTTCACTGCACTAGGTTTCCATACCAGTTTTCAAATGTCCCCAATTTCCAGCCATACTCTCTCCCGTTATCCCATCTCCCCTCTGTCACCTGGATCCCTCCCCTGCCACCCATAAAGTCTACTCTATTTCCCCTCCCAGGAAATCCATGCATTCCCCGGCCCCTCCCCTTTATATAATTTCTCTGTTCATAAGGATTGTACCTTGGTTACAATTCACTTAACAGCCAGTATCCACTTATAAATGAATAATAGCATATTTGTCTTTCTAAGTCTATGTTACCTCACCCAGGTTTTTTTTTCTAGTTCCACACATTTGCCTGCAAATTTCATGATGTCTTTTAGCTGAGTGAGACTCTGTAATACCACATTTTATTTATCTATTCTTCAGCTGAGGGGCATCTAGGTTGTTTCTAGCTTCTGGATATTATGAACAAAACAAAAATGAACATAGCTGAACAAGTGTCCTTGTGGTAGGATGGAGTGTCCTTTGGGTATATGCCCAACAGTGGTATAGCCAGATCTTGAGGTAGATAAATTTCCAGTTTTCTGAGGAACTACCACACTGATTTCCATAATGTCTGAACAAATCTGCACTCCCTCTAGCAATGCAGGAGTGTTCCTCTTGCCCCACATCCTTGCCAGCATGAGCTGTCACTCGTGTTATTGATTTTACACATTCTGACTTGTGTAAGATGCAATCTTAAAGTAGTTTTGATTAGCCTTTCCAGGATAGCTAAGGATGTTGAACATTTTTCGAAGAGTTTCCCAGCCACTTGAGATTCCTTTATTGAAAATTCTCTATTTAGATCTGTACTCCACTTTTAAATTTTATTATTTGGTTTTTTTTTTTTTTGGTTCCTAGTTCTTCAGTTCTTTATATATTTAAAATATTAGCATCCTGTTGGATGTGGGGTTGGTAAAGATCTTTTCAAGTTCTGTAGGCTGACGTTTTGTCCTATTGGTGTGTCTTTTGCTTTATAGAAGCTTTTCAGTTTCATGAGGTCCCATTTGTTGATTGTTGATCTTAGTACCTGAGTTGTCAGTCTTCTGTTCAGAAGTCTCCTATGCCAGTGAGTTCAAGGCTATTCCCCACTTTCTCTTCTGCCAGGTTTAGTGTAACTGGATTTATGTTGAGGTCTTTGATACACTTGGACTTGAGTTTTGTGCATGGGGATATTTATGGATCTATTTGCATTTATCTGCAAACATTCAGTCTGACCAGTACCATTTGTTGAAGAAGTTGTTTTTTTTTTCCAGTGTGTAATTTCGGCTTCTTTTTAAAAAATCAGGACCCATATGTGTTTGAATTTATGTGTGAGTCTTCAGCTTGATTCCATTGAACAACATGTCTGCTTTTATGCCAATGCAATGCAGTTTTTATTACTATAGCTGTATAATACAGCTTGAAGTTAGGGATGTTGATACCTCTAGAAGTTCTTTTATTGTTTTTAGCCACCCTGGGTTTTTCACTTTTCCATATGAAATTGAAATTTGTCCTTTCAAGGTGTGTAAATAATTGAGTTGGAATTTTGATGGAGATATCAGTGAATCTGTAGATTGCTTTTGGTAAGATGGCAAGTTTTAGTATGTTAACTCTACTGATCCATGAACATGGATGTTATATTTCCTTTTTCTGATGCCTTCTTCAATTTATTCTTTAAAGACTTGAAGCTTCTGTCATATAAAACTTTCGCCCTTTTTCTCAAGAGTTTTATCAAGATATGTTATATTACTTAGGCTATTGGGAAAGGTGTTGGTCCCTTATTTATTTCTCAGTCTGTTTGTCATTTGGATTAGGAGGAATATAAAATTTTTGTGATTTTTGAAAAAAAAATTAGCTACTTTGCTGAAACTGTTAGTCAGCTGTAGCAGTTCCTCATTAAAATTTTGGGGGTCACTTATGTATACTATAATGAACATGTATGATCCATGAACATGGATGATATATTTCCTTTTTCTGATGCCTTCTTCAATTTATTCTTTAAAGACTTGAAGCTTCTGTCATATAAGTTACATGGACTGTGATAATAAGCACATAGAATCCTACTCCTTGTCTCATTCAAATATCCTGCACTGCTGGGACAGTGGCTGTTGCCAGAGTGAGCTGAATCAGCCAGATTTAGGTTTTAGAGGCCTCTTTTCAGAGGTTTGGCAAGAGAGGCTCCACCTCTCTGCTCAGAAATCATCAGCCTGCAACCATTCTTATCTCTGCGTTGAACTGAAGAAATACATCTGTAGTAAGCCAGATAATTAGCAAAGCAGATGGCCTTGACAGTGCTTGAAGTTCTGGGGTCTGTTTTTCCCCAGAAGGTGACTTAAACTTTTCTTTTCTGTTCAAGACTCAAGTCATTAAATAAATGCCTTACAACTCTCACCAGCATCCCATGAGTTAGGAAGATTTTTCCACTCTTTATTTTTGGGGAAAACTTCCAGACTCACTGAAGCTAAATGGCTTAGACAGGACTACAGCTGAATAGTAAACTTGATTTCAAATCCAGTTCAGTTTTTTAAAATCCTTGATAGCTGACTGCTTCTCATGACACATGACATAGCTTTAATATCCTACTTGCTAGTCTGCATATACAAAGTTGTGCTATCCTTTCCCTGAGCACAGAATCAAGACTAAGAGAACCTGTGAATATCCAGATCCAGTTGTGTTAATTGAACATTTTATTTGAGTCACTGTCTCATGTAGTCCTTGCTGTTCTCTAATTAGCTGTATGCGTGAGCATGACTGTGAATTCTGAGCTTCCTACCTTTGACTCCCAAGCTCTGTGATTTTAAGCATGTACTGCTAAAATGTTTGTTACTTAGCACTAGAAACTAAATTCAGGGCTTTATGAGAGCTAGGCAAGAACTGTCCCAACTGAGACATATTCCATCTCCTTCATGTAGATTTTCATGTTCAGATGCACTTCATTTCCTTTCTAAGTAACCCAGGAATCAGAAAGGCCTCCCTCTGCTGGCTACCTCTGACCCATCTTTGCTGCACGTGTCTATTAATCTCCTAGAGCGAACAGTAAAGACGTGCAAGGGGCATGAGTGGAATTTAAACTGTGACCTCTTCCTTAGGACTGGAAGGTTGAATCTAGGAAGAAAAGCAAGCAGGCAGCTTCATATAGTTTCTCTATGCATTATGTACAGAATGAGTTCATAAAACACTCATTTGATAATTCATGAGAGAGGAGTGTTCCTTTCCAAACACCTAAGAAATTCTATGCAAAAGGAGAAAAACTCAAGAGATAGTCTGTAAATGTGCCTACATGCATGTTTTATATTATTATTAATGATTTAAATTATACCCAACCTTGTTTACAATATTTGCTGTTTTAATTATCTGGATTAAAAGCTACAAATTCAAATAGTAAAACACCATGGAACATCTGTCCTTTCTCATTATGTCCTTGAGGTATTGCAACGAACATAATCTCTAGGGAAAACAAATGTGAAGGCCCAGGGCATTTGCTGCAGCCAGCCATTTTCCCAAGGGACCTGTACTCTTGGCTTTTTTTCATATCATCATGGTTATAGAAGACAAACAGTACTATCTAAGTTGAGGGTGCAATGCAACATCCATGGCTCACATGATTTATTTTTCTGGAATATGCTGAACTTGACTTCATTTCTGGTAGCTCATGCACCTGGTTCAGCACATTCCTGAAAATGAGTTTTTCTTTGAGTACAATATGCTCCATTAGCCTGGGTGTTCCATTAAAACAAATGGATTCTGTGCTCTGAAATGGGCTACTAGTGCTCTCATATTAACTCACATCATATAAACAATAAGCATTTTCCTGGAGTATTTTTAGAATTTAACTGTACTCAGTTTAATTTCTTCAAACCCCACAGGGATGCTTGATGCTACGATGGAAGAAATAACTATAGGTGGAGGGCAATAAATCAAAAGACACTGCGCAGAAGAAAAGGCGACTGGAAAAAATAATTGGTGATAACTCATGTTTTTGTTTCCAGATCTATCCACCATGGAGATTGATCTGCTGAGATGTTAAATTGATTCTTTAGTATGTAAATAGCACCTGAGAGATAGATCCTGAGACTTGCTGGGCTCAAGTAATTGAGGGTGTTGAGTCTACCCACAACAGAACACTTCGTTTCTTAATATAATACACTAGTTTCAAGACTTATGAAAAATCCCTAAACCAAGCCTCACAAAGATGCCATCCAGCATTGTCCCCACAATCACCACAAGCTGTCACTCCTCTCATCGTCTTATGATGGACTGCGGATTCTCTATTGGTGTAGATGGTTCACCCCTCCTCCTCCCGCTTATTTGGTGATTCTATGACTTCCGTTATCTACTGCTAAGTGTGGTCCGGAACTGGGAAATGCAAAAGCCGAGAACTAAGAAACTCGTCAGAGTTACACTGTGCATTGTCCTAAGAAGCACGATGAGCGGTGAGGCGGTCTCTCTGTTCATCCAGATGTGAGTCATCCAGAGAACGTGAGTGCTGTGTGTAACAACCACTCTTAGACACAGTAACAGCCTTGATCGGGCCATTGATGCTGTGTTATATAGCAGTCTTCTCTTGTGACCTTCTGCATTATTAGTTATTGTTACTCTTTTTACTGTGCCCAATTTAATCAATGAACTCAACTTTCCCACAGGAATTCCCATGGAGGTATAATGCAGTCTGTGTAGAGTTTGGTACTAACCATGGTTTCAAAGCATGGCTTGTGGGTATTGAAATACATAGAAAAAGGAGGATCACCACACCTAGTTCTTTTACTGTGTCCTGCGCATAGTTATTTAGTTGCTCTACTCAAAGGAACAGAGAGCAGGCCAATTTGAGAATAAAGGCAAAACGAGTAGCTGATTGAGTGCAGGTTCCTCTCTGATGTGTAGAGACAAACGGTCTCTCCCATTTACCTCCTTAAGGTTGACTGAACAAGGTATGAGGATGTGGGGAGGTCTTTTCTAAAGAGTGTACTAGTCATCTTTCAATCACTGTAATAAATATCGAGATAACCACCTTAAAAAGAGAAAAAGGTTCATTTTTGTCTCATTGTTCTAAGGCTCTAGTCTAAGATCAGGGGGGAATCATGTGTAGGCTAGTGATGCCCCCTTGCTGGTTAACAAGGGCAAAAGACTATCACAGAGTAAAACTGCTCATTTCATGGTCAGGGAACATCAGTGGCTGGAGAGGGCCTGAGATTCTATTCTCCCTTAGAAGGACACAGCTCAAGGGTATGAAGATCTCCTACTAGGCCTCATCTTTTGAGGCCTTCACTATCTTCTGAGAGCACTGTGGACCAAGTATATGGAGCTTCATGGGACACCCAGGTGCCAATCAAATTCTCGATAGGATTCAGGATATAAAGAATGACCAAAGATTGGGGTGGTGGAGAGGAAACCGGGGTTCTTGCACATGATGGTTACTGTACCGCTGATATCACCCAGTACTGTATAAATTCTTTTTTATACAAGTTTTCATTTTTTTTTTAGTTTGGCAAACAAAGTAATGGGTTTCAATGTAGCACTTCATATATGCTTTATTCTTTTCTTAAAATATATTTTATTAATCCTTTGAGAATTTCGATCAAGTCACCCTCCTACTCCTCTCCCGAACTCTTCCCAGACTCACCCTCACCATGAGACTCCCTCCAAACTTTCTTTTTTCTTTTTATAATATTTTAGCGGTTCACAGATTCCAGTTTATGCTGCTCATATACTCATCGGTGTGGGGCAAACCACATGTTAACCCTACCATGGACCGTACCCCTAAAGAAAACCGACTCTTTCTTTCCCATAAGGCTTCAGCTATCAATAGCTCCTGATCTGGGGGTGGCTGCTTCAGCTTCTTTGTGCTCCCATGCTTGAATGGCGACTGAACTGATCTTGTTCCAGTCTGGTGCAGGCAGCCACAGCTATTGTGATTCACGAGTGTGGTGGTCCTCTTGTGTCCAAAGGACGAGATCCACTCTGGCTCTTACAGTCTTTCCATCCTCTCTTCTCTGTTGGGCCCTGAGCCTTGTGTGTGTGTGTGTGTGTGTGTGTGTGTGTGTGTGTGTGTGTGTGTGTATGGGGGGAGTGACATGGATGTCTCATTTAGGACTCAGAATTCCCATGACACTTATCTTTGCATTTGGATCAGTTTCAGAGCTCGTTATTAACCACTGTTTAACAAAAATGAAGCTTCTCTGATGAGGTCTGAGTGCTATGCTAATCTGTAGTCAAGAGATGGATTTAGAGGGCAACTTGATAACATGCCTACTTTAGCAGAATAAGAATAGTAACTTCATTCCTGGAGCCTGTGAGCCTCCCCACCACAAGAGCTCTTTAAATCATCAAATTTAAAGTAATAGGCATGAATTTCCTTTTGTGGAGTGGTTGGTTGGTTATGCTCATAATATTTATTCCACCAATGCACCCATGAATGCATTTTGCCATGGCTGTCATTATTGAAGTTCACAGTGTTACAGATGGGTAAGATTATGAATGGACCTACATGCCTCTAAAACCTACATAACTCCTTCTGGTACTGTTTAATCCCTTTAAAAACATTTATTTATTAAATCATTCATATATATATATATATATATATATATATATATATATATATATATATGTTTGTTTGTTTCAAGACGGGTTTCTCTGTATAGCCATGGTTATCCTGGGCTTGATCTGTACACTAGGATAGCTTCAAACTCAGAAATCTGTCTGCCTCTGCTTCTTGAGTGAGGGATCATTCTTTAAGACACTAAGAAATATGACAACAAACAACAAATTATTAAAAATTCTTTACCCAGGCTTAATCAAATAGTCAAAGGTGTTAACCACTATTTATATTCTGTGGACTATAATATCAAGCAAGATGTGCCTTCTGGTGCAATAGTAGCATGACTGTTTGTGACTAATTTTTGATTGAATGTGAGGTATGTCCCACAGGAGGAAATCAATGCCTGGTATTGAAAGTGCAGTCAGGAGCCTGTGACTGAGGAAGTCAAAGGCTCTAGAGAAATAGTTAAAGCTGCTGTGGTAAACAGACACGCTGCTACACTGACTGCTAGTGAGAACTGGTTACTGCTGTGGTAAACAGACAAACTGCTACACTGATTGCTAGTGAGAACTAGTTACTGCTGTGGTAAACAGACACGCTGCCACACTGACTGTTAAGAAAGAACTAGTTATTTCTGTGGTAAACAGACACGCTGCTACACTGACTGCAGAGTGCATGTGCTTTTGCTCACAGATTAATGCTCTCTTCACCCTTTGCCTAAGCAGGTTTGGATAACTATGGAAACAGTTAACACAGAGACTTATAACTGGTCAGGACGCCAAGAACAGGTGAGGATGGAGTGCTTGACTCAATTGGGACACTGACACCCGTTCTTCTTAGTCTCCGGGACCACTGAGGAAGAGAGGGAGGACAGAATGTAAGGGCCAGAGGAGAAGGAGGTGTGGTGCAAAGAAACATCTGGACATGATGTGGTGGCTGTACCCATGAAGTGACTACATACAATCAACGTGAAATGAGGCATGTCCACCTCTCATCAGGGATAGGAGCGTGGGTCATCAGCCCTTCCCGACCACACTGCCATTGTTGCTATCCTTGTTCAGCTCACATTATGCTAATGTTGGTGAGGCTTTATAGAAAAGGCCATGAATTTGAAAGAAAGTGAGGACAGGTAAATGAAAGGATTTAGAGAGAGGAAAGGGAAGGAGGAAACAATGTCATAATCTCAATAAATAAAAGTATAAAAATGGTATTAACTCCCAGACCAGGTCATTTAGAGTCAAATTTCAAGTTTGCTAATTTTTTTTTACATTATCCCAATTATCACTTTATTTGTCAGAGCTTTCATCTGTAAAACAGTGATAAATTTTATATCTAAAGAATTCAGTAGAGAAGAAGGGTAACTTCTTGGGAAGAAGAATTTAGCTGAAGAGAGGGAGGAATGAAAGAGAACAATAGAGGTGACACATGACTGAAATTCACTATGTATGTTCTAAAC
>NW_004949121.1:3079624-3083591 GCF_000317375.1 Microtus ochrogaster | reverse complement strand
TCATTTAAAAAGTAACTGTTAGATAAACGCAACAAAATAAAGGACAAAAAGGCAATTTGATCTCTTTTATACATTTAGTGTTAAAAATATAGATATTAATGCTATAGAAAATATGTCAGGAGATAGGAGACCATGTTGGATGGGCTTTGAAGACAGACAAACCCAAGTCTGCTTCCTGTCCTGCCACTCTCTGTTCACACAGTTCCTGGTACTTCCTGAATCACCGAGTCTTAGTGGTTGTGACTGTGCTGTATGTGTCTGGTTTCTTTTTTTTTCTTTTTAATTTATTTATTTATTAAGGGTTTCTGCCTCCTCCCCACCACCGCCTCCCCTTTCCCTCCCCCTCCCCCGATCAAGTCCCTCTCCCTCATCAGCTTGAAGAGCAATCAGGGTTCCCTGACCTGTGGTTTCTTGTATCATGTTAATTTCCTCCCCGGAAATCTGCTGATAGAAATTCAGTTCCACAGAAAAAAGCTGTCATCCATCCAACCTTTCTTTAACCTCAAAACAGTACTAAGAGACAAACTCTCAATGGATTGCTATGGGTTCCCAGCATTTACCGGTCTCTGATCACTTCATGCAATTATGAGTTTTCTAGCTGACTCCATCTAGTTTGTCCTTACACTTTAGCCGGCCTTTGATTTCAGAACTTGGGGGAACTATTGAGGTCATAGTAACAAAAGTAGAAACAAACATTTACAATGTTCTTACTATAGAACAGAAGTTTAAGCTGCCAATTTGGTCTTACTAACAATCAGCTGTGCTGAACGTTTGTGTAGATCTGTCTTACAGAGACATAGATGCGGGGGAAGAGCATGGGTCCTACCCAGAGTCACACAGACAATTCAGATTGTTGATGCCTGTTGATCCTCCGCAAAATATCTCAGTTTAGGAATCCTTTTATGATGCATTTAGATTTTTTAAAGATCTTCTTCAAGTTGCGCCAATAATATCCTGCGCTTGCTCCTGAAGCATCACTATTTTCATTGAGCTGCTATTGACGGGAATGATGATCTATTTCCTAATGAAACAGTTCTCTCACTCTATATTGTGTTTCAGATAACAGTCAGCCCTTGACCATGACTTCCAGGGACATGAAGCATGTCTTTGTGCTATAGCATCTCACTCAGGGCATCTCCCAGCCACGTCTCTCCTGCTCCTTCAATATTCGGCTCTTTCCTCTCAGTAACCTTGCATTTATTTCTTATTCTGACTCTTTTTCAATTTTTTTTTTTGTTTTTGAAGCCCTAGACAATTCGATCTAGAAATTTCCTTCTCCATTAACATTGTGTATCAGCACCTTGATTAGTATTTACCACTAGTTTCACCAGAAGGGCAGACATGTTTCAACATTTTAAAAGTTCCAGAAAGTTCTAGACATATTATGATTTTTAATTAAAAGAGAAAGAAATTGCTAACTTCAAATATGTATATGCATTTCTAAGTCTTATTCATTTTATTTTTTCTTACCCAAAATTTAATGCTTATGCAAGTTCAAATGTACTGGTTCAGGAAACAATGAACACTTTACTGGGGTCTAGTTTTGTTGCAAGTCCTGGTGAAGGCGGCTGACTCACCCATGAGAGTGGCAGAGGATGGAAATGCAATGTTGAAATATTAAAAGAAAAAAACATATCATATAGTCTTTAGGACACAGAGAATACTATTTAGACAAACTGATCAGGACAAGAGGGTAAAGAATCTTTAGTAATGAAAGTTAACATTAAAAAGTATTTGGTTTTTAATCACTGATTGTTTTTTGAAATTATTTATCTCTTAAAAATGTATTCAATATGTAGATGTGTGTGGGTGTTCAAGGGCCACAGCGCAGGTTGTAGGTCAGAAGACAAAGGTAGGAGATGATTCTCTCCATCATGGGAGTACTGAGTTCTACGGTCAGGTTATCTGCTTTCAAGGCATGCACCTTTACTTCTGACCTATCTCGCAAGGCCTTGAGTATTTGTCTTTGCTTTGTAATAAAACTTCTCAATGTTTTACTTTACCTGTTTCTGATTCTTCCTTTGATGGATATAAGAACTTGGGAGCACTGGTAGAGATCTCCATACCTACTTTTCCTCACCATCTACTTCTGAATTTGTAAAAGTTTTGTCTCTCTTAATATTCAACACCTTACACCATTATTCTCATTTTTTTTCCCCCGTGGTGATGTCTTTTAAGATGCTTGCTTATCTTTGGCAGTGATGTGGTGATTTTGACTGTAACTAAGAGGGGCCCTAACTGTTGGTGTCCCTGATGAAACTTTGCCGTCACTCCAGTGTCTCTCTTCATATTCATATGAAGCTCTTTATATTCCTCCTATTTTAGAAATAAAAATCCAAGGCATGCATTTTCTAAACTTTAGTTTCTCAGAATACACTTTTAAAATTTATTATTCCCATGCTTATGGTGTGTATGCATGTGTGTGTGTGTGTGTGTGTGTGTGTGTGTGTGTGTTTGCATGCATGAGTGTATATTCCAAGGCAAACATATTTGGCTACCTGAAGACTATTATTTTTTCATATTCTCATGCATTTTTTAAATGAATTATTATGCATGCATGTTGGTGATGGGAGAGGTGCCGAGACAGAAAAGAATATTGGCTCTCCTGAAGCTGGAGTTAGAAGAATGGATGAGCTGCCTGATGTGGATGCTGGGAACCAAACTCGGGTCCTCTGGAAGAGCCCTCGACACCTCCAACACTGCCCCATCCCCATGTTCTTAGGTTTGTACCATGTAGCTTTGCACTTTTCTATTTACTCAGTCTTCCCTTGCCATGGGACATTACCTTCACAAGTTTGTGCCTTTCATGGTCTCCACTTTCTTTAAGTCTACTTCCTACCAGTCTTTCTTTCTCTTCTTCCTTCATTAAGCACTCCTCAGATAGCTATTCATCTCTGGACATTGTATCTTACCATGAATGAGTTTCTGAAAAGCTAATTAGAAATTCTATGTGGATGTTTAAGAACTGTTTCATAGTTTGTTCTCTCTCATACATGACTCCGTGGAGGAATTCCCTGAAGTCGAAGTATTTAGAGGTTCTATATTTTCTTCGTGTGACAATTTAAAAATATCCTGCACATGTGACCTCAGGGCACATGCTTGATGCAGTACCCTGGTTACAAGAGGGGAAAGAAAGCCCAAACTCAGCGTGGGAACTGTCTGCCCTGTTGTGACCCCACATTTCAGGGAGATAGTGTTTGCTTGTCGGGGCATCGTCCTTGGCTTAGGAAAATTGATTCCCTAGACCTCTCCAGCCCTGCAGTGTTGAATCTCTCACTGGGATGCAGTGTAAAAGTGCAGCAGACTCTACTTCATCTTTGTTGCTCTGTGGGTGTTGTCTCCCCACCCCAATAGAGCCTTGCACTAGGATCGTGGAATCTTAAAAGGCTTTCTCTTTGTTCAGTGCAGTAGTGCTACTTGGCACAGACAGGCAGCCTTGTGCTGCGTGGACCCTGACCCCTGTGAACTTGGTGGCCACAGCTTACAGGGCCCAACACTCCTGCCCTTCTCTCCAGTGTGTGTTCCCTTCCCCCTTTCCAATCTTTGTAGCTTTTCCTTCTTGCTAGTACAGCTTGGCATGGTGAGAATTTCCTGATAGAAATTACCTGGTGTGGCGGGAGGAGATGGCTGAGCCAGACTAGTGCTTGCTGCACAAGCATGACCCCCTGAACATGGATGCACCCAGGTCAAAAGCCAGACATGGTGATGCCAACCTGTAACCTGAGTGGTGGTGGGGGGGAAAAGTAGGGAAGAACAGAGATGGAGAATTCCTGGGGCTTGCTGATCAGTAAGCTCAGTGACAGGCCTTGCCTCAACAGAAATAAAGACTAGGTGGAGAGTACAGGAGGAGAACTCCTGACATTGGCCTCTGACCTCCACACATGGGCAGGCATGTGTACACATATACACACAACATTGACCTTTGGCCTCCACACATGGGCAGGCATGTGTACACATATACACACAA
>NW_004949121.1:3053811-3079524 GCF_000317375.1 Microtus ochrogaster | reverse complement strand
ACACAACATTGACCTTTGGCCTCCACACATGGGCAGGCATGCAAACACATATATACACAACATTGACCTTTGGCCTCCACACATGGGCAGGCATGCATACATGTATACACACAACATTGGCCTCTGGCCTCCACACATGGGCAGGCATGTGTACACATATACACAACATTGACCTTTAGCCTCCACACATGGGCAGGCATGTGTACACATATACACACAACATTGGCCTTTGGCCTGCACATACTCAAGAAGACATGTATACATACATATGCACAAGTCATTAGCATTTCTATGTTTGTGTTTTGGAAGCAACTCCGGATCATTCCCATCTTCCTCTCCAATGCGGTTACTCTGGTATTGTTGTCTCGGACTCATCTGCACTCAAGGGACCTGAGGCTGTTAGAGCAGGGACAGCTGACCTAAGCAATGAAGAAGTGTAGAGCCCAAGACACCCCTAACCTGACCCAGTTCCTTCAGCACCACAACATAGCCCTGAATTTCTTCAACTTCTAAAATGATGTTTTGACATACTAGTTGCATGGACTCATGGTTAGCACCTATGGTCTGACAAGCAGAAATCAGAACCCGGCACTTACACATTGGTGGAAGGGCAGTTTTCTTACTCTGACCTCGTAAACTGTTGCTAAGTTAATTGCTCATAGGACTCTGAGCTGTAGCTACAGCTGGATGGAGGCTAGAATGTACTTGCTAAAAATAGGGGCGCTGAAAAGAAAAAAAAACCAGACAAGAACACTGCCTGCAGTCAGCTGTGATACATGAATTTGCATCTTCCAACTGGGGTTGGACACTGAATAATAACCAGTGCAGCAGCCTCCGAATCTATTTCTCAAAGACAGTGAAGTCCACCAGTGCCTGCAGTGAGGTAAAAGCCCGAGAATACATCTTACTCAGTTATGCTAAGAAACAAGATAAATCTGGGCTTCTCTTGCATTTCCCCGGTTCCTTGGGAAATGATAAAACTCTTCCCTGCATTTCTACTGGCAGCGGTGCTGAGTGTGCACCCAGGTGTGCACACAGGGCGTGTTAGTTGAAAGGTATTTTTAAATACAGAGACTAGTTTCTATTTTATAAGTAGGTAGAGATTTCAAATCCATGCTTTACTATTAAGGCTCCTCCCCCAGATCAAGTACCATAGAGTACTTTTAAAAGCAAATGGATAGATTAAAATAAAAATGCCAATCCTGACTTCCTTGTTCATGTTCTCTGTCCTTCTGCTCCTCATTTGGACTTTGGGAGCTCAGTGTGCTCCAATGTGGGTCTCTGTCTCTATCTCCATCCATCGCCAGATGAAGGTTCTATGGGGATATGCAAGATATTCATTAGTATAGGATCAGGCCATTTCAGGCTCTCTCTCCTCAGCTGCCCAAGGACCTAGCTGGGGACATCTGTCTGTACCTCTGGGAACCCCTCTAGAGTCAAGACTCTTGCCAACCCTAAAATGGCTCCCTTAATTAAGATATATACTTCACTGCTCCCATATCCACCCTTCCTTTATGCCAACCATCCCATTCCCCCAATCTCTCCCCATCCTCCCCTTCTCACTTTTCTCTCCCCATCTCCCCTTTCCCCCATCCCACCCCACCACGCAGTTCCCAATTTTTGCCCAGCAATCTTGTCTACTTCCAATATCCAGGAGGATAACTATATGTTTTTCTTTGGGTTCACCTTCTTATTTAGCTTCTCTAGGATCACGAATTATAGGTTCAATGTCCTTTATTTATGGCTAGAAACCAATTATGAGTGAGTACATCCCATGTTCATCTTTTTGGGTCTGGGTTACCTCACTCAGGATAGTGTTTTCTATTTCCATCCATTTGCATGCAAAATTCAAGATGTCATTGTTTTTTTCCACTGAGTAGTACTCTAATATTCCACACTTTCTTCATCCATTCTTCCATTGAAGGGCATCTAGGTTGTTTCCAGGTTCTGGCACCCACCCACTGAGACGGTGGGGCTGATCTAACTCCACCTTCTGCACAGAGGCCATCTCAACCAAGTCGGGTTTTTTTTTGTGTTATCTTTCACGTGTGTGTATGGTTTATGTTTGTGTCTGTGTACCTGTTCATGTTCATCTGTGTGAGTGTGAACACACATGTACTTTGACATGTATGTGTTTATGTTCATCTGTGTGAGTGTGAGCATACATGGACTCTGACATGTATGTGCTTGTGTCTGTGTATATGTTCATGTTCTTCTGTATGACTCTAGACACACATGTATTCTGACATGTATGTGTTTATTTCTGTATATATGTTCATGTTCATCTGTGTGAGTATGGACACACATGGACTCTGAACATGTATGTGTTCATGTTCATCTGTATGAGTATATGTATGTACTCTGACATGCATGTGTTTCTGTATATATGTTCATGTTCATCTGTGTGAATATGGATATACATGGACTCTGATATGTATGTGTTTGTGTCTGTGTTCATGTTCATATGCGTGAGTGTGGATACACATGGACTCTGAACATGTATGTGTTCATGTTCATCTATATGGGTATAGACACATGTATTCTGACATGTATGTGTTTCTGTATATATGTTCATGTTCATCTGCGTGAGTATGGACACACATGGACTCTGACATGTATGTGTCTGTGTATGTGTTCATGTTCATCTGTGTGAGTGTGGACACACATGGGCTTTGACCTGTATGTGTTCATGTTCATCTGCATAAGTGTAGACATACATGTATTCTGACATATATGTGTTTCTGTATATATGTTCATGTTCATCTGTATGAGTATGGACACACATGGATTCTGAACATATATGTGTTTGTGTTCATGTGTAAGAGTCTAAGGCACACATGTATCCTGAAATGTATGTGTTTGTTTCTGTGTATGTGTTCATGTTCATCTCAGCGAATGTGGACACACATGGACTTTGACATGTATGTCTGTGTGTCTGTGTGTTTGTGTTCATCTGTGTGAGTGTGTACATGTATGTACTCTGACATGTATGAGTCTGTGTCTGTGGTTGTGTTCTGTGTGAGTGTGGACACATATGTACTTTGACATGCATGTTTTTGTGTCTGTGCCTTTGTTCATGTTCATCTGTGTGAGTGTAGACACACATGTATTTTGACCTGTGTTTATTTCTGTATATGTGTTCATGTTCATCTGTGTGAGTGTGGACACACACATACTGTGGACATGTATGGAGGACAGAGGACACTTTTGGGGTTGGTTCTCACCTTCCACCTTGTTTGACACAGGGTCTGTCTTGCCATTGGCCACGGTATATGCTGACCCGTGAGCTTCTAGAAATTTCCAGCTCTCTACCTCTGACCTCCCTGAGGAGATGGAGACACAGATGTGTGCTACTGCGTTCAGCTTTTGTGTGGATTCTGGGGACCCACACTCAGATTGTCAGGTTTCTTTGGTAAATGCTCTATCCAGTCAGCATTTCTCTCACTTCATATTTGACATTTCAAGAGAAAATAGTTATTTACCATTTCTTTATTTAATTATTTTTATTTATAATAGAATTTGGTTTTGTAGCCCAGGCTAAAGTCTTTCTCCCAACTCTTGAGTAATGAGATTAAAAGTTTATATGAAAAATGCCTCGTTTAATTGTTTAAGTCTGAGGGGCCAATTTTCAGTAGATATATTTTAAAGTCCCCATATTTTAATTATAATTTTTCTTAGAATCAGAAAAAAGTAACATAGTAAAAGCAATGAATCCGAACCAGAAGATAATGATTTCTATACTAAATATAATCATAAAACAGAACTTTAGCTGGTGTTTAAGGAGAGCGCCCACCCAGGCAACAGTACCTTATGTCTGAGAAGCCCAAGATACGCATTCTAATGTGGCTACTTACTGAATGTGATTTGTAGCCTTGATCCTCACAACTCCGGGACCTTGCATACAATTAAGAACTCACTCAAGCCTTACTATATAGAAACAGACCAAGTTGTTCTTGTGGACAGAGTAATTAGCAATACTGGCTAGCATACCCACAGAGATGCAAATTACAGTCTTAAAAAATTGCTTGAGGGTTGGGCAGTAGTGGCGCACACCTTTAATCCCAGCATTGAAGCAGAGGCAGGTAGATCTCTGTGAGTTCAAGGGCAGCGTGCTCTACAGAGCAAGATCCAGGACGGGCTCCAAAGCTACAGAGAAAAAGAAATTCTAGAGAGGGTGTTCAAAGGTGTTAGCTGAACAAGAAGATGCTGAAGAAGCTGGCAGGACTGGAATGTGGTTTTGGGCAAGAGCATCACTAACAGATGCTTCTTCCTATAGATGTTAGATGCCATTAGATGCAGACATGACAAGGTGTCTTGAATGCTCACTCCTAGCCTTTCTATTTCCAGGGAGCTCTTTTTTGAAGGTATGTTTCTGGCCAAAATGTGACTTGTGATATTGCACTAGCATTACAGTTAACTATAGTCACCTTTCATTCCAATACTTTTCACATATGCATCAAAATATTCAAAAAAGTATTCACCTCCTCTTGATGTTCCCAGTGGAAGGCTTACAACAATAGGGGCTCCTGTTTTAATTTTTATTTCTTTACATTCAGAAAAGTTAATGTAATAAAATCAATGTATATGGTGATGAATCCAGACCAGATGGTACTTACTTCTAAACCAACAAGACCACAAGGTGAAATTTAGTGTGTATTTTCAAAACCAACTAACGAGTGTGGGCTCACTTCTTCCTACCCCAATTCCCTGCATTCCGACTTCTTTTTCTCTACAAAACAGTACAACTCTAGAAAACTGTTCGAAATAACGCAATTCACATTGTAGGGAATAGTCAGGCAGTTCTATTCTAATACAAACTTTATAAAAAAGTGTGTGTTGTGTGTGTGTCTGTGTCTGTCTGTCTGTCTCTTTAAGAGGACAATGGCTTCAGCTGCCCCCTACCTTTCCTTTCATGACACTGGCTTGGTACCTTTCACAAAGCTTCCTCCAGCAATCTCTATGGATACACCTGGCTCTGCTTCCTCAGGAGGAAAACAAACAGACACCACAATGTGGCTTTTTAACCTGGGCTTTAGGGATTGAATTTCTGTCCTCCTGTGTGCAAGGCAAGCACTCTGGCAATAGCGGCATCCTCAGGGCTCAGGAGCAATCTATTCTAATACAGACTTCTGATAACTAAAAACTACCAGATGTGGCTAGAGTAATGGTTTAGTGGGAAGAGTGCCTGCCATGAAGTGTGAATCTGTGAATGAGTTCAAATTCCCAGAAGTCACATAAAAGTCAGAGTCAGTAGTAAGCACCTGTCACCCAGAGCTTCTACAGTCAGAGGGGAGATGGACATAGGACACTCGCAGAAGCTTGCTGAGCAACTCTCCTAGGTTACAGAGCTGAGAGTCTGTGGTAACCTCGATGCAAAGTGGGAACCAACATCAGAGTAAGTCTTCTGACCTCTACACATGCTGTGGTGGGCGTGTGCACACCCACAGATTCAAAACATAATTACTAGTTTTCCTACTTTTTCAAGAATAACAAGATAATCTCCCAGACAGTACAATGTTTTGATGACTGCTGAGGCTGTGCCCCAGGGGTTCAGCAGGGCATCCCTCTTAGAGCCCTTCAGATGGACCATGATGCCTGTTCTGCGTGCAAACACACTTAATAAACCTCACTGGGTAGAGTCTTTGATCTTTCAAAATGACCTGCTGAGCATGTTTATAGTCAACAAAACATGCAGAACAGATGTTAGTGAAAAGCCAAAGTCATCAATGGTCTTCCTTCGGTTTAGCTTTAGAAAGCAGAGAGGTTGTTTAGCCAGGACATCTCAGCCATCGCATCATGTGTGTTTGGTAAAATCTGACATATGTCATCTGATAAAGTCACCTGGTTTGATAAAATTTTGGCCATCATCAAGCAGCTGTATATTTTCTGTCTCAGGAGCTTCAGTTGGCCTGTGATTGCTTGAGCTGGCCTTTCAGAACCTGTTCCCCATGCTGAGATACCTTATACAGCCTTGAAGTGTGGGGGGGGACTTAATCCTTGATATACTATGCTTTGTTGACTCCCATGGGAGTCATCCATCCCCTCTCTGAATGGAGAAGGACTGGATAGAACAGGGTAGATGGGAGGTGAGGGGGCAGGGAATGGTTGGTATGTAAAATAAATGAGAAATTTTCATAAGAAAGGAGAAATATTTCATCAGTAATAGAAAATATATCTTATTCTATTGCCTCTTACCAAGTATTCTTTCTGTTATTTGAAAAATAGTAATTTTACAAAGGTCAGTGTGGTGTAGGCCTTAGTGCAAGTGTTCTGCTTCTTGTGTGTGTAGTCAGAACACCTTCAGGGAAGCCTGTTGGTGTCCCAGCTCTTAACTTGTTCAATCTCAGTGATTTGAAGATCGTCTATCATGGTTTTCACTATCAAGTTTATTTGCAAGGAAAGAGGAGGTCAGATCACAAGACTCGGTGTTCAAAAATCTGCTTTTGGCCTGTTTTCATGGGCTAAAGGTTCTGCTTTATTCTTCCTGTTTCTAACCACCGTTATATGTTCCCATTTTAAAGTGCAGCTTAGAAAACAATTTAAAATTTGACTTTACAAAAGGTAAGTAGGAAGGAGACAAACTCTTCTTGTTTTTGTCTCGTACTTTGGCTCAAGCATTTTGAGAAGTGGGTAGCTTTTTCTCCTCCTGCATCTAGAGGCTGCCTTGTGGGTGTTTTCTTCAAATCTAGTGACTGAAATAGCAGAGGGGAATTTCATAGACAAAATTTGTTCAGGAGATTCTTTTTAAAGCCATCTTTTGAAAAACATCGCAGGGGGTAAAAATGCTTGCTAACAAGCCTGACTGCTTGAGTTTGATTTCCAAGATCCACACAATGGAGTGCAGGGAAAGGACTAATTCCTGAAAGGTGTCTTCTGCCCTTACACACACACACACACACACACACACACACACACACACACACACACACACACAAAATCTAAAAATAATAAAGTATGCTTTCTTAGGAAAATGCAGCATTGCTGATTTTTGAGGCTATTCTGACAAGGAAGCATGAAATGCACCTGGATTCCAGGAAAGACTGATGCTGACTTGAATGTGTTGCAAGCTCTGTTATAAATTTCCCCATGCTCTGGGTGTGGTTGAAGCTGAGTGAACTAGCCAGCCAAAGAAAAATATTTCATTTTCTACTGTTAATTATATTTTGTTTTCTTCTTATATATTGTTTTAATAACAATAACAAAAATGCCCATAAATTAAAAAAAATGATTGAAAATGATGGAATAGTCAGTCCATAAATCTTTTTCTTGGTATCAAAATGCACGTATTTACTTTTCATCAATTTAAATTGATATAGAAATTATATTAAAAATCCATGAATTTGCATGATATTCCAGAGGACAGTGGTAGCCATCTCAGAGTGTTTGTATATGAAACATGTAGCTTTATCCATTACTATAAACACCTTTAGAGTGGATGCAAAATTATACTTTCCTTTTTTTCCTCATCCCCATTTTCCTTTTTTGTATTAATTTTTTACATATAATATATTTTGATCACATTGTTTCCCTTTTCTCAATGTTTCCCATAACCTTCCCAGCCCGCCCTCCACACCCCCAACTTCATGCTCTTTCTCTCTCAAGAAAACATAAAAGAAAAACCAAAGCAATAATGTAATAGGAGACTGTTCGTTTCCCAGCCACTCAGACCTGAATAATCACACAGAAACTATAAGAATTACAACACTGTTTGGCCAATAATTCTAGTGTATTCCTAGATAGCTATTACATCTTAAATTAACCCATTTCTATCAATCTGTGTATCACCACAAGACTGCGGCTTACTGGTAAGGTTTGCAAGGTTCTAGCAGAACTACATGGCATCTGTCTCAGACTCTGTCCACTCTCTCTCATTATCTCTGTTCAGATTTCTTGCCTGGCTTCACTCTACGAAGCCATTGGCCAAAACAGCTTTACTCATCAACCATAAAGCAACACATATACAGAAGAATAGCCATTCACATCATGCCAACAAGATAAAGAAAGCAAACAAAGACAACACACACACATACCATAGAGTTCATTTTGTGTTGGCCAACTGCTCCTATGTAAAGGGCTGTTGATATACTAAGGGACAGTCCATTGGAGAAAATGAGCTGAAGATCAGCCAATCACTCAGCTCTCATCAGAGAGGTTGCTTCTTGTAGTAAAAAGGGAATTAAAACAGAGAGCCGCAACTCCACAGAGAGACAGAGAGATGTAGGAACCCTCATCCCTAAACAGAAGGTCTTTATCTCCCTCATCCCCAAGTCTCAGGGTCTATGAGGAAGAGGAGGGATAACGACTTTAAGAGCCAGCAGTGGTGATGACTCCAAGGGAACAGCATCACCCAGACACAACAGCGCTGGTACGCAGAGCCCATGATGGCATGCAAAAGATACACACAACTTCAAACCAGACAAAATCTCAGCCTGCAGAAGGTGAAGTGACACAAAGCCTTACCCCTAACACTTAAAATCATAAATTGTAAGGGTGCTTCTTTGGGCTGGTAAGAGGGCTGGGTGGGTAAAGGCACTTGCCCCCAAGCCTGAAGACCTGAGTTAGAGCCCTGGATGTTTATGATAGAATGAGAAAATAAGTTCCTACAACTTGGCTTCCAATGCACATCTTGGTACATGTACCTACCACAACCCTCCATGTTCACACACAACTAAATGCAATGAAATAATTTAAAGAAGAATGTCTCCTTGTGGGGGCCTAGCCAGTTTGGATGTTCACCTTCCTAGACCAGGATGGAGGGGGGAGGACTTCGGACTTGCCACAGGGCAGGGAACCCTGACTGCTCTTCAGACTCGAGAGGGAGGGGGAGAGGAGGGGGGGCAGGTTGGGAGGAGTGGGAGGTTGGGAGGAGGCGGAAATTTTTTTTTCTTTCTTAATAAAAATATATTAAAAAAATTTCAAATAACATACGAAGTAATGAATTTATTATTACCTTTTATTTATACCTTGCTTCTTCGACAATGCCCTTACTCCCATGTACCCTTCCACCCTTAGACTCCTTTCCTTCTCTTTTCCCCTCGCTCTGTACTCAAGCCTCTTTTATCCGGCTCATAATTCACTGTCTAGTTTCATAACTAATACTTACCCCTCCCTACAATACATAGACATAAAAATTAAAATTTGTGGTCCACACATGAAAGAGAACATGTGACATGCGTCTTTCTGAATCTGGGTTACTTTACTTAGTAATTTCCTGATCTATACATATACCTACACAGTTCTTTCTCTTTTTTTAGTTAATTATTTGTATTTTTCACTATAGCTGAATAAAATGTCATTTTGCATGTTTTATGGTTTCTTGATCTGTTCATCTGCTAATAGACATCTGTGCTGACTCCTTTCCCTCACTATTGTGAACAGAGACTCTTGCCTTTGCAAAGCTTATTTGGAAAATTTCCTGTAAGAATGAATGTCTGCAAAGTCTTTATAACAACTTTGCCAAAAGCACATTGTTACAAAGGGACCAAATTGTGTTATATAAATAACAAAAATGTATGACAAACTGACTGTGATTTTCATTCTACTCTATTTGGTGTGAACAGCCAGAACCTGAGGAGAACATACAGCTTTATGGGTATACTCAGAATGCTCAGACTCTCACAATGCCTCATCCAGGTTGGAAATGAATTGGTGAATTTTGTTCAATAAAACGACTACAGTCCTAAACGTATGCAGTGAGACCACAGGAAATGAACATTAAAGGATTGTGATTAACTAAAGAAAAGTCAGAGGAGCTAGAGTGTGGGTTCAGTGGTTAAGAGCACTTACTGCTCTCCCGCAGACCCAGGTTTGATTCACAGTACCTATGTTGTGACTCACAATCTCTTTAACTCCAGTTCCAGTGGATCCAAGATGCAACAGGCAACCATGCAGTATTCAGACATACCCAGTGGTAAAGCACCACACATATAAAATAAAATCTTAAACAATGAAGAGGAATGGCTAGAATTACAGGTGAAACGTGCATGAAAAGAGGTTTCCCTCACTGGGAAACCACTGTAGGGTCTTTACATGCTAAAGAACGGCACAGAAGAATGCGGATTCTAGGCATGAGGAGGACAATCCAGTCTTGTGGAAGGTGAAGAGCTGAGCTCGATTTGGTAAAGATGATTTCTGGAGGCAGATGGGCAGCAGAGCGATTTACTGTTGTTCAGCAGCAACTAAGACCTGAGTGGCAGGGTTAGGTAGAAACTGGAGGGAAATATGTCGTAGCATGCCATTGCAATCCTCCTTCCCCCAGAAGAGCTTTTGGTGAGAAAGTCTTCAGAGTAGTTTAGAAAGCTGACTGCAAACTGCATCCTGTATAGGTGTTTGCAGTTGAATGTGTGGCCTCACCTGAGAACCACTGTAGGTCTGTCTATTTCCTTCTGTATAATGAGGTTGTTTGTGGGAACCTCAGATAATTTCTGGAACACTGCAGAAGCAGTTCTTGTGAAGACACTGAGAAGTGCTTTTGGTGTTTTGTTCATGAGGTGCTTGTTTGTCTATGAGATTCTCAGGCTACCAGTCTCTCAGATCTTCCAGGGTTGGTGAAGCTTCCAGCCGTTCTGGCAAAGTCTCAACACCTGGACCATACAAAGAAGTTTCCTCTTTTCTGATTGGACCACACCCTGTCTCAGTTTGTCTCTACTTAGCTTTTCTTGGCCACTATAATAGAAAGAGTGAAGCTTGCTCAAATCTAGGAGCACAATGCCACTATCACTACAGAAATGCACAAGCCCTGCTCCAGGGACTGTTCATGACACTTCTACTTTATCTTCATATTCAGCTTTTGGGTTCAGCCTTGAATAGTTGTTGAAAGCGAGAGCCATTTTCTTGGGCAGTGGAGAGGTAAATCCATGGTTGTAACTCCAGTTTATCTAGCTTTCAACTGCTTATCCACTTACAAAAGTTGGTGAAGCTCCTGGGGAAATATAGCCACAATATGGAACACCCCAACCCAGCTATTTCATCATGCTCTGTCAATTCTTTAGGCTCCAAGGAGCTGAGTTTTGTAACTTTTCAATTAACTCTTTCTGTTAGAATTAAGATCTATGATACTTTTGGAGTACGAGGAGAGGTCAAGGTAGGTGATATATTTACAAGTTGATTGTAAAAAGTATAATTTATTAACCATAACCATTGTGCATAATAACGTCTAGATTGTATGATGGAGATCAGTATAAAAATATAACTATAAGGTTTAAATAATTGGCATGTGATAAGGGCTTTCTAAATAGGACATCAAAAACTAAGAAGAAAAAATTAAGGAGACAAAAATTAATTCTTAAATACAGGCATTTAAACAAGATAAAACTATAAATTGGAAACACATTTGGCTATATTTAAATAAATAAACAGGCAAGTATACTTATAATGCTATGTCCTTGTCTGTACTTTTATTTCGTATTTTTCTGACTTTACACATTTTGGTTTTGCCTTCTTTTTCTTCTCTTGTTTCAGCTTAAAAGTCTATAAATTTTCAGTTTGTAGATTCAAGAACTTCTTTACATTTATAAAGGTGAAGAATAATTTTCTATGTTTATTCACTAATGTATTGAAGGAGCTGTGGGGCTGTGTTCCTGCCACCCAGCTCCCGGCCGCCTGGCTAGCTTATGCCCCAAAATAACAACACACAAACTATATTCATATAAACACTGCTTGGCCCATTTCTATTAATGTGTGTAGCACCACGAGGTGCGTTTTCCAGGAAGATTCTAGCCTACGTCCATCCTGGGTCAGAGCTTCATCGTGTCTGCCTCAGAGAGCAGAGCTATGGCATCTGAGCTCACTTCCTCTTCCTCCCAGCATTCTATTCTGTTAACTCCACCCACCTAAAGGCTGGCCTATCAAATGGGCCAAGGCAGTTTCTTTATTAGCCAATGACCTTCCTTCATCACTAATGTATTAAATATTGATTGGGTCACATTAAAGCATCTCAAATCTTCATAGATTTGCGAATCTGGTGGTAAACAAACATGAGTGTTATAGCTGTTTCTGAGTCTTTGATTGCCTCTCACATACCTGAGAGTTTTGAGTTTTGAGTTTGTTTCTCTTTATGTTTATTAATCACTGGACAAGAAGAGGGCCAGGATGACCTACACACCAGAAGACAGGAGCATTCTTAGACTTCATTTCTCCTGGGGTCACTTTTTTGCTGGCTCAGTCTTTTCACCTGTTCTAACCTAGACCATCTCCTTCCCCAGGTCTATTTTTAACATAAGAGATCTTTCTCCTTGAGAAACTGATGTCAGTGTAAACCCAAATGATCGCTGTTTACCATTGCAAAATGTGCCTTATTTCTTTCTATGGATATAACCATTTCTCCATAAATCTACTGGCGTCAATAAGATGTTCCAATGCTGGGAATAACTGAGAGTGTGTTGGCTTCTGACAGCTTCCAAACATATAAACCTTCACGACTGCTATGGTGGTGTTTCAGTGGTGACCTCCTGTTTTTGACTAAGGGTTGGATATAGGGCATTTAGTATTCTGATAGCTTTTATTTATTTTTATATGTCCATATTAACCTTAGCTAGTACTCAGGTCAGTCATAGATGATGTTCCGACATCCCCACTCCCCAAGGTTAGGCTTTAGGTCAATTTCTTATTCTGTGTTTTCTACCACAGTTCTTTGTAATTTATCAGGAAGTGTACTGATATCCTAATAGGCATCTGTTAGGTTAGGGAGTTCTGAAGGAAATGCAATCAAGCAGGTCAGGCTATGATTTTCTTTCCACACAATTACATATTTGTATAAAATCCTCAGCAATTTAGCCTGAAGGAAGAAAGGTACTTTTCTTTCTAAAATTAAATGACACTAGCCAGTACTTTTCTAAAGGTCATCTTAAAAACAAACTTTATCTCACGTTCTTTTTAAAATTCATCTGCTGTTTGTAGAGCTCGATAAAAAAAATCATCTGCTGTGTGCTTCAAATGTATTCAAGTTTGTTGTTCAGGTAGAGAAAAGAAGAAAATAAATGTTTCCCACAGCCCAGCATCATGGTGGCTGTAATGTTGATTTGGTTACTCAAGGATTGGTTTTACACAGAGGATGAAGTGCAGGCTCAGGTGTTCAATAACTCAGCATTAAATCTCTTATTAAATGAGTGGTCCTGGACTAGTTAACTTCCTAGGGCCTTAATCTTCATCTGTAAAGTATCAATAGTATTATCTTCCTTAAGGAAGCTATAGCTGGGATGACCCATGGATGTTTGTTTAAAAGTTTCTGGAGCACAAGAAGTGCTAAATCAATGCGAAGTATAGAACTTTGTAGTTTCCTTACTAACAGGAGTTGCTACCACTTTGCTAATATAAAACATGGCACAGGTACCTTACACCACCAAGTTCTGTAATATAACGTTAAAACTGTAGGGGCCATATTTTTCATGTCACAGTGCTTTAACTTCTGTAATTTATTTGTTTTTAAACTTTTACTATTAACATTGGATAAGTTTTCTGTTATTATTTTATAAAACTATCACAATTCAGGGATTAAAAACAATTCAGATTTATCTTCTTAAAATTCTGGAGGTCAAATCCCAAATGGAGATGTTGGCAGGTTGTCTTCTTTCTTGAGGCTCTTGAGACTAACTTTTCCAACTTCTGGTAGTCACTTCAGTCCCTTGGTTCACACCCTTTCTCTAAAATACAAAAGAATGTCTGGTTCTTTTGTGACATGTCCCTCCTCCCCTTTTGTTATATTTGCTGTCTTCCTTGGCTAATAACCCTTTGAATACATTGGGTCCACTTAGATAATTCATGAGAATCCTTCCACCTCATGATCTTATTAGTCTTCCAAATATCCTGCCAAAGAAGGCAACATATTCACAGATTATTATTAGGAAGTTGGTTTCCTTGGGGGCCCGTTACACCATCAGCCACAAGCAGTATGCCAGATGGAAACTAACAAGGCAAAGTATAGGCTACATGTTCATTAAGAACACCTTCCTAGATATAAAGTTACCTGTCAAAAATTTTGCTTGATGTTGGTCTACTCAACACTTAGCAAAAACCTTCTAAATACTATCTAACTTACCCCAAGAATTTGTTATCCCTTACTTGGATCAGAATTTCATGACAATTTCATGCTATTTTAGTGTTGAATATTTTGGACTCTATAAACCTTTTAATAGTCTTTCAGCATATGTTTTCATTTACTGAAAATAAATATTTTTCATACAATATATTTAAATTATAGTTTCCCCTTTCCTAATGCCGCCCAGATTTTTCCCATCTTCCCTCCCATTCAAATCCACACCTTTCCTTTTTCTCTCTTGTAAGAAAATAGATGAGTATGTGAAAAATAATAAAACAAACTGAATAGGACAAATCGGGTAGAAGAAAATATGTCAAATAAAAAGCTCATGAAGCAAGTCTAGACACAGAGATTACACAGTCTTAAAACCAGGCTTTTACCTTGTTGTCTTCTGCATCTCTTCTGTGTTTGTTTCATTAGTTTTTGGTAATAAAATCTGGACCTTAGTATTTCCTATCCAAACAATATTGAATAGAACAAATATTAAGTAAGATTTACTATTTCTATGTCCCTAAAACAGATATCCTTGAATTCATAGAAAAGAATAGATGAGGTATTATTATATCTAAAACCTAAAATGGAATATACATGGCTGTGATTTAACAGACAAATCCATAGGCAGTATTTGATGGGAGTCAAATGTGCTTTTACAGAGTTATTATCAGCCTTGGGTGAGCTTGATGCACTAAATATTCCGTTTGGAATCTGTTGCGAATATAATCATGAATTAGAGGTGGAGAGTGTGGTCAATATTGATTTAAATAGGAGAAATGTGAGAAAAGCAGAGTAAGAAATCAAAATACTTAGTCTTTCCGTGAAGAGAAAGCAGTATCAGTTCGTAGCCACGCCCACTCACTCAAATCAGCAGTTAAAGCTAAGGGCAGGAAAGAAATGAGCCACCGACTTCATTTGAGCCACTGTGGGCAAAGGCCATGGTGGACCCTGCCAGGGTGGGAGCTGATGAAGAAGGGCTTTTGAGCGGTTTGAATGCTTCTCATTGTCCCAGATAACTTTTCCTTTCCCTTTCCACGCCAAAGTCAGGCTGACACCCAGAAGAGGAATGCTTTAGAGAGAAGCAGGGTATAAAGAGATGCATGGAAAGAAAACAGGCCACAGGTCACTCCTCTCCCTTCTCCCATCCTGAGTCCCCCGGCCGTCAGGCATTATTCTACCAGTCTGCTTTTCGGGTAGCTTCCTTGCCATGGGTCAGGTTGAAATCTGACTGCATGAGTTACAGATTTAGTGACATCAAATGGAGACTCTCAACAGTAGTTCGGGTGTGTGGAACTTTTTGCACGATTTTCATTCCCACCCCTGCCTTAGCTTGCCCCTTGCGCCACCAACTGGAGGAAACTGATGCCTGCAGACAAACAGGATCTCCAGAATGAACCTGATTAATAAATACACTGTTATGGAAGAATAGTAGAAATTGAACAATAAGTATCAGCAGAGAACAGTAACGGGAGATTTACCTTCAAATAAGTGTAATATGCACATGTACGCTCAGGGGTAAGGTAAGATACCACTAGCAAGAATTTAGAATAGGTCATTTAACTGAAAATATTAAATTTGAAAACACAAAAGCTGACATAGAGTACACAACTGAAGGAGTAAACTTTCTCCCATAGGACTTCTCCAAGGAAGGAAAGAATAGAAGGACGCACATTCAATACAGTGTTACAGATACGCGTCAAGGAAGACCAACATTTGAGAGAACTGGTAGAACACTAAACACAAGGCAGAAGGAAACATTACCTAGGCTCTATTAGTAAGGGTTAGCAAAGGCAAAGACAGCCACAGCATTCCAAAGGCATCCAGAGTTTACAGCCATTCTCCGTGAGCTTACAAATCAGTCTGTCACACAGGCGATGAATGGCATGTGCTGGGGTATCAATTTCAGTGTATGGAGGAATACTCAACTGAATGATTAGATTGTTTATAGGCATTTAAGATGTCAGGAATTTTGATAAGTTATATAATAATACGCTTGGAATAGATGTTCCAATGAATGAAAACAAAGGAGAAAGGGACAGAGGTGTTCCAAGTGTCATGGAGAAAAGTTGAGCAATTTCTCAGTAAATGTTATTGTGTTCAGAGAAAGAAAAGGAGAGAGGAGAAAAGAAGAACCAGGGCAGAGAGAGACAGAAGGGAAGGTGGAAGGACAGAGTGAAGAGCAAGGGAATCAGAGAGACCTACAGTTAGAGCTGGAGCAAGGGAGAGAGATACAGAGACACACACAGACAGAAAGACAGGGACAGAGAGAAAAAGAACGAGAGAGAGACAGAGAGAGAGAGAGAGAGAGAGAGAGAGAGAGAGAGAGAGAGACATACACACACACAGAAAAACAGGGGCAGAGAGAAAGAGAACGAGAGAGAGACAGAGAGAGAGAGAGAGACAGAGAGAGACAGAGAGAGACAGAGAGAGACAGAGAGAGACATACACACAGACAGAAAGACAGGGACAGAGAGAAAAAGAACGAGAGAGAGACAGAGAGAGAGAGAGACATACACACAGACAGAAAAACAGGGGCAGAGAGAAAGAGAACCAATTGTTAGGATCCAGTTAAAATTAGACAATTAAAACAGAAAATTAAGTGTTTAATTTAAAATTTTAAATTCTTAAAAAATCACGAATAAGATGGGAGAAGAATAACAAATGATATTAGCATTCACAGGTTTTTCTCATGGCAAATAGGAGGTTATCAGTAAATTGAGAAAATCTGATACCTAAATAAACATCTTAACTCTTTGGCTGAGATTAATTGTCATAAGAACAAGGTAATAATATAGATTTAAATGAAAAGAGGTAAATCAGATCTACCAAATAAAAGCAATAAAATTAAGTAAAAATTAAATGGCTATAAAGTAGCAATTGTGTCTTTGTGTAATTAAAAATAAAAAATTACAGAGTTTCAAATGGGACTTAACTTTTATTAATATTTTATAGTGTTTTAAAGCAATATGCCTACAAGATGTAATTAAAAAGTAACTCAGAATCATCTTAGAGTACATTTTATCAGAAAATAATTGGAATCAGATACTTTAATAATTTAATATATTTATGAACATTTTATTTACATATTTGATGTACCATAGTCATAAATGTCAATATCTATTAACTTATTTATGAAACAAAATAAAAGCAGCTAGATATTCTAACAAAATATAATTCAAGCCAAAAATATTACATAAGGAGATGGAGATATAAATATGGGAAAAAGAAGGTTTAAAGAGGACATGGCAGGCTCAGACCACACCAACCAGGATGGGTGAGTGACCCTTCTCTAGACCCATGTTGTCTTAGCCTGTCCCTGGCCCCCTCTACTAGGCCCTCTACAGAACCCCAGAAGACTTCTTCCAAGCAGAACCAGGCCACACAAGTTCAGAACACACCAACCAGAATGCATGAGTGACCCACCTGCCAGTAGAACTGTATCCCTCCCTGGTTTCTGTCCCCCTCAACCCTTCCCCAGGCCCACATCACCCTAGCTTGTCACTCACCCTGCAACTGGACTCTGCCCCCAGCCCTAGGGCAGGCCAAACCAGCCAGAACCGGTGGCTGACCCTTCTGTCCTATGGCCGGCCCCCTCCTATCTCAGCACCAGCATTACTGCTAGGTCCCGCCCCTACTCCAGAAGAAACACACTGTTGTGGTACAGCCCTCACCAGCCCACCAGCAGGTGAGTAAGCCATCTGGCAGCTGAACTACTAGATTCTGTTTCCCCCAAACCCACACTGCCACCTAGCCCCTGCCACCTCATCATCTTCTCCAAGGCCAGCCTTTCCCCATAACTCTGACAGACTCCATGGACTCAGGTACAGTCCACATCAGTGGAAACCACATTCCCAGCAACTTTATCAGAGGCCAAGCTGGACCAAAGTAACCCAGAAGATTCAGTCTTACTGGAGGCCAGGCCAGATCTAGGGACCCAAGAGGACTTTGGCTTTACAGAGGCCAAAACAGATCAAGAAACTCAAGTCCCCCTCAAACTCCAGCAGAGACACCATACTACCATACTGGATCTGAAGACTCTCAGTCTTAACACAAGGAAGGTGCTTAGTCTTAGGGCACTTGATATGCCATGATTTTGCTGATAAACATGGGAATCTGAAAGCACAATTAAGAAAAATTCAGAGAGAAAAATTCGGGTTCAACTTGAAAATCTGAAAAGCAAAGCAATCAGCCACTGGCTCTTACCTCAACCTCAGTCCAAAATGGTGATCTTGCCTCCAAGAATCTCAGAATGAGACTGTGACTGAGATCTGTCTCCTCCCATTTTATAATACTCTCTAGTTCTGGGATTAAAGGCACGTACTGCCTGGTTTCTACAGCAGCTGGTATGGCTATTCGGATTAAAGGTGTGCGTTACCATTGCCTGAGAGTAAGGCTGAACATTGGGCTGTTTTACCATCTGATCTTTAGGCAAGCTTTTCTAAAATATTTTTATTTTAAGAATAAAATATTTTTTATTTTAAGAATAAAATATTTTTTATTTTAAGAATAAAATATTTTTTTTTTTAGAATAAAATATTTTTTTAAGAATAAAATATTTTTTATTTTAAGAATAAAATATTTTTTATTTTAAAAATAAAATACTTTTAAAATAAAAATGAAATATTACTACATTTCTCTTTTTTGTCTAAAATAAAAAAGAAGGCTATAACTAATATAAGAAAAACTATATACAATAAGTACAATAACTATATACAGGCCATAAATAAATCAACAATGTCTAATCCATTTGCATTTGACAAATTCAGAGAAAATACTCCATATCTCTTCTATCTTTGTGAGTCCAAAGTCTTGTACCTAATTTACTTTCTATCATAACTTGCTTTCTGTGTCAGGTAAACAACGAAAACTATAACTATCTAGTCTTCCACCCCCTCAGAGACCCAAGAAGGAAATAATTATTAACTGAGTAAGCAGGAAGTGCAAACAAACGACTTCCAAAAAATATGAGCAATGACAAAAACAGCTGGCTGCCTGGACAGTCACCCAAAGTTCCTCTGTAATGTTGAGGCATCCATATTCAGTTTACAGGCCTACCACATCAGACAGACTTTTCTGTGAAGCAGGATATTTTGTGCCTTGCTTATCTAATTAAAACAGTATACTGTCAGCAGTTGAGGCAGGGGCATTTTCTTGCCTAGTGGCTTACTTTTGCCACAAAGAAAGTAAACTCCATGTGGAATTTCTTCAGTGTCCATTATCTTCTCTGAAGTAGATTGGTGCTGCCAGAAACAGACATGTCTCATTGTCATAACAAAGAAAAACCTAGGTTATTAAAAAAACATAAATGCCATATTCTGTAGATCTCTTAAGTATTTGAAGATGATCTGTCTATCTAAAATATATCATTGTTTGACCTTGAAAACATACCTAATATTTTCCAAGTCATTAATTATTAATTAATGACTTTCCTGAGTGTCCTTATTATCCTACACAGTTGGTAATAATAATTTTCAAGGACTAAAAATTTGCTTTACAATGTTAAATGAACTGTGTAAGTACAATACCTTGAACTGGTATAGGAGGTCCTTCTGCATTTGTATTGCTTTCATTGGTTGAATAAAGAAACTGCCTTGGCCTTTTGATAGGGAAGAGCTTAGATAGGCATAAAAAAGAGAACTGAATTCTGGGAGGAAGAAGGGCAGTGTGGCAGATGCCATAGTTTTCCTGTCTGAGACGGACGCTGGTTAGAATCTTTTCTGGTAAGCCACGACCTTGTGGTGTTATACAGATTGGTAGAAATGGGTTAGATCAGGATGTGAGAGTTGGTCAAGAAGAGGCTAGATATAATGGGCCAGGCAGTAATTTAATTAATAAAGTTTCTGTGTGGTTATTTCACGGCTAAGCTAGCCAGGTGGGAAGAACAAAAGGACTCGCTCCCTACAACAGAATGGCACCACAACATGGTCGACTAATTTCACATAAAACCTGAGAGGGCTTGATAAGGAATTCTAGACACACAGGAAAAAATAAACCCAGAGTTTAACACAGCTTTTTGCTGTTTGCTGGCCTTTTGCCACAGAGAAATTTTCCTGACTCAGCAAGGAAAAAAACTGCACAGTTTTAAAACGCCGGCTTTCAGTGCTATGCTCCTAGTGTAACCTCTGTCTCTTGTTTGAGGCAGAGAATTTGGATGGGGTTTTGTGAGTAAAGTGCTATGGCTTGCTTGATGGCAATGGGGACTGCTGTGTGCCTGGAACTGTGTGCAGCTCAGGTCCACCAAATGGCTCTGAGGCAGGAGCAGCTCCGCTCTGTCATACCGAACTGTGCTGATCTCAGGCAGGAACTATTGAAATTATCATAACAGTGCAGTTAAGGTTGAGGCTGGGCAGGAAACAGGCAGTACTGTATTACCGGTACATGGCACAACTTAATTTTTTAAGAAGTGCTTAGCAATTTAAGAAGTGCTCCTGGATAATAAAGAATTACAGTTTCACAATAGGACAGATTCAGACATAAAAGACCTCTGAATTGGTCACACTGTTGAATAAAGAGACATAGTAGGCTTAAAAGAGAAAAGAAATAGAGAGTAAAATAAAGTTAATGCTTTAAAAAGGGGTAAGCCTTTAAAGAGAAAAAGTACACATAGTCATAGATTAAAAAAAATCAGCCACATAAAAATGGAAAATTTACAGAGTCTGGATTATATGTATTATTGTGTTTTCTTTAAATGTTTGACTACAAAAGAGCTAAATATAAAGAGACATTTCATTGTATCAGCCACTAAGCTAAACTAGCATTGATATTATAAAGTTATTATGACTTCAGAATTTGGGTCTAAGTATATGATGCATTGGAAAAGAGGTTCTTTTGTTTTCACAGAAGATGAGACCCTTTGCATTGCTTCTAGACCAGTATAGTATGATAGACCACGCCCTCCTGAAAGGCTGCTGTGAACACCCTCAAAAACTTATTTTGCTCAACTGCTGACTGAGATGAACCTAGCACACAGGATATACCATGAAGGACCTGATTAACAGTGCTCCTATACAACACGAAGCAGTTTGGAGAGAAAAAACTATGCCCATATTCCCACATATTGCTTATAAATGTTCTTTTACATTTAAAGGGGATAGTAATAACTTACATTAATATAAATTTTACTTTATTGATATAAATTTAAGGTCAATCTTGTTATATGTACATGTATTTCTGATCTTGGTTAAGGTATTGTGATTGTGTAGTTCATTTAAAAATGTAATGTATAATTAGAAAATATAGGTTGTTAATTGATAATCATTGATAATAGTCAAACTTGTAGTCATGTTAGTTAAATTTTCTAGATATATAGAGATGTATTTCAGTTAGATAGGCATTCTTCATATCTTTCAAAGACTATAGAATATGGCATTTAAAATGTTTTAATAAATTAAGACTTTTAATGACAATGAGACACGTCTGCTCCTGGCAGCACCAAGCTACTTCCTGAGGAAGATGGGCATCAAAGAGGCTCCTTATGGAGTTGGTTAGCCATTTGAGAAAGAAACTGCTCTTGCCTGGACTGTTGCATAAACTGGACATGAAGAACCTGCAGAGAGAGAACTGCTGAACTTGAGTAAAGGTGAGATGGTCCTTTGGGCTTCCTGTTTCATGAAAGAGTCTGCGAAACATTCTGCAGGATACAGAAGAAAGTGACTGAACTGTTTTTAAAATTTCCTGCTTCATGGAAAAGTCTGCTGGATACTATGGGCCTGTAGGCTAAAGATGGATGCCCCAATGGTACAGAGGAACTTTGGGTGACTGTCCAGGAAGCGGGATGTCTCTGTCCAATTCTAAAGTTTTGGAAGTTGCTTACAATGCACTTCCTATTTATTTAGGTAGTATTATATCCTTCTGGAGCCTTGATGGAGTTGAAGAATAGATAGATAGTTATATTTGTAGTTTTCCATTGTTATGACAAAAGATAAAATAGATCTAAATATTGTAACTGTAATTCTTGCTTGATAACTGTTTTGTTATATGTAATTTTACTATGTTAAAGTGAAAGCCTTTTTTGTTTAAACAGAAAAGGGGAAATAGTGTAGGAGGCCCTTCTGTATTTGTGTTGCTTTCATTGATTGAATAAAGAAACTGCCTTGGCTTTTTGATAGGGAATAACTTAGGTAGGAAAGGAAAAGAGAACTGAATTCTGGGAGGAAGAAGGGCAGTATGGCAGATGCCATGGATTTCCTGTCTGAGACAGATGCTGGTTAGAATCTTTCCCAGTAAGACATAACCTCGTGGTGTTGCACAGATTTGTAGAAATAGGTTAGATCAGGATGTGAGAGTTGGCCAAGAAGAAGCTAGATAAAATGGGCCAGGCAATAATTTAATTAATACAATTTCTATGTGCTTATTTCATGGGTTAAGCTAGTCGGGCGGCAGGATGTGGCCTGCTCCTCCTACAACACTGAACAAGATTAGAAAGGGATGTACAGTATGCTTCAACAAAATTAATCTCAAATTTGTATCAACATATAAAATTTATATACAATAAACAAAGGGCCAATCCAATGTAAAACATTTAAAACTAGTAATTGCTTTTTAAAAGTAGACTCAATAATCTATCTTTTTATCTTCTCCTATCTTTATCCTCCATTGTTTCTTTTCAAAACATGATTATATCTATATTCTCCCTTTTTTATTTTCAGAGTAATCTACCTATCATATGATACCCTATTATACCTATATTCCCCCATTTTTTCTTTTTAAAACAAGAACCTTGAATCTAATTTCCTTTGTTTAGCTTTTTTTCCTAACCATTATCCATAACAACTTGTGATCAACACTCTAAACAAAGACAAACATCCAAAATCAATTTTTTGGGAATGTGGACATAGTTTTTAAAGATACTTCCTGCTGATTGGGGTGCTGATAATCTTATGGGGATGCAAAGAAAATTTAGGATTATAGTCAAGTTCTGACTGGAGTATTCTCTGAGGCTGGATCATCTCAGTCAGCAGTCTGAGGATTCCCAACCCTGGTGATCCTCCACTCCTATAATTTGGAGATATTATAGTTGTAGAAGTGTGCATGGCACAAAGTATTGTCTGCTTGCTTACCATTAACTAACTGTTGATGAACTTTTTTGACAGAAACTTGGCTCAGAAACACAGAGTTCAGTATGTTTCCCCTTAACCCTTTGCTTACAGAAGTCAACAGTCAGTGATGAGTTTGATCTTTTTCCCCCAGGCACCTAAGACATGGATTTGCATAGTTGGAATGCATGTACCCAAGATGGGTAAGTCTGGTAAATGGAAAAATATTCACTTAAGACAGATGCAATAATCTATCCTGTTGCAGAAGAACAGGCTTTATTAAAAATTAATGAAAAGGGAGGAATTATGGAGGCCCAAAAATGTGAGCCAGTTTCCATGTGGACCAAAGGTCAGAGAGTTCAAACTTACCTATATTCCTTCAAGGTTATTGTGTTTCTACCTCAAACAATGGTCCCACATAGATTTAGGTCAGAGAGTTCTGCTCTCTCAAGGTTATTGTCAATAGGTGTGGCTAATAGCCAGATCATGTATTCAGGATTAGAGAAGTAGACAAAAGTCTAAGGATCCAACTAAGTGTCCAGTTCTTTTATGAAAATAACATTGGATTCCACTCAGGGAGTGATTTACATATAGAATATTTTGGTTTATAATGTGACCGTGATTTGTTTTGTTCTAGTAATAGAATGTTTAACTACGAATATATCCTGCCGCCTTCAACTGGTCCTTCATATCCTTGTATCATGTTAATGCGTTTTTTTTTGTTACTCCTACATATTATGGTCAGGGGCATTTTAAGCAATTGGATATTAAACATGGGTGATTTTCAGTATTCATTGGAATTCCCTCCTGGTATTATTCTGTTTTTCTGGTTTTTTGTGTGTCTTTGCATTCTTTAATATATTTCTAAATACCAATGCCCATAGCCTACAAAGAGGTATTTTTGTCAATGCTGGTCCCTGACAAGTCTTATTCTGGATGTACAACTCAGAGAAAACTGCAACAGATGGGCTCTAAAACATTGGATCATCTGGGTGATTCACTCCTACCACAGATTTTTCAGGGGGTCTTCCTTGATCAACCCTTTCTTTTTTCTTAACCAAGAATGAATCCACAGTTGATCTAACCTTACTTTTATTAACCAAGAATAAATCCACAGACTCATTTCCTGTAGAAACAAAAGCAAAACCTCTTCTCCAAAGTAAAGTATCTTTTGACTTAAATTTTGAAGTCAAGGCATTTTCAAAATATATAGATTAGATTAATCCAGCAGCATTTATAATCAAATGTCTTTTTAGCAACTGTTACTCCTTCCTCAGCAGTCAAACAATTCAAAGACAACACAATAACATATAGTATTCAGACTCTGTGTATTTTTCTTCTTTATGTGGCTTTTAAAAAAACTCCATTTCTTTTATTTTTAATTTTTTGTTTTTGCTTTTCTTTTCCTTTTTATCAGACAGGGTTTCTCTGTGTTCTTTGGCTTTCCTGGATCTAAGATCTCTGTAGATCAGGTTGGCATGAAACTTACAGAGATCAACCTGCCTCTGCCTCCCAGTGTTGGGATTAAAGGTGTGTGCCACCACAAACACCCAACTACTCTCCTTTTTTTTTTTTTTATTGAGATAGGGTTTCTCTGTAGCTTCGGAGTCAGTCATGGAACTAGCTCTTGAAGTCCTGGCTGGCCTCAAATTCACAGAAATCCATCTGCCTCTGCCTCCTGAGTACTGGGATTGAAGATGTGTGCCACCACTGGCCAGCCCTCCCCACCCCTTTTTTTTTTTTAAAAAAAGGACTTTCTCTATTCCAAGGCTACATACATTTTTAAACACACTGTAAACTGTTTAGAGATTTTTTTCCCCATCTGAGTCTGCCTTTACTCTATGTATGTTCTTTTTGACCACATGAGACTTTAGTCTGCTAAGCAATATGGCTAGGATTAAAGTCATGACTTTGGTGACTGAACCCGTTCAACTCGATGGCTTTCTGAGAGTCTAGCTTCATGAAGGAAGTACTGGCAGGTGCCACTTTTTTTTTTTTTTTTTTTACCACAACTCTGTGGCGTTTCTAGCTCCATTCCACCACTAAGAACCCTGGACAGGAGAGGAAGCTAAGTCAGGGTGGATGGGAGCTGGGAGTGCCAGTTTTCTCTGAACCCAACTTACTAGGTTTAGGTCCAGCTCTAGCCTGAGCTGGTGACTAAAAAGCCTCAGGCAATGATTTTTCTATAAAGTTGGGTACCAAATGAAATGAAGCACAATTAATAAAAATTCAGATAGAGAAACTGGGGTTCAACCTGAATATCTGAAAAGTAAAACAACCAGCCACTGACTTTTACCCCAACTTCAGTCCAAAATGGCAACCCTGCCTCCAGGAATCTCAGAATGAGACTGTGTCCAAGATCTGTCTTCTCCCATTTTAAAATTTCCTCTAGGGCTGGGATTAAAGGTATGCACTGCCTGGTTTCTGTGGCAACTGGTGTGGCTATTGGGATTAAAGGTGTGTGTTACAACTGCCTGCTCTGTAAAGCTGACCATTGGGGCTGTTTTACTCTCTGATCTCCAGGCAAGCTTTATTAAAATAAAAATGAAATGCCACTACAGAAATTCTCCTCTTCGCTCTGGGCACCTGCGAGCCCCTCTAGGTTCAAGTCTCTTGCCAACCCTAAGATGGCTCCCTTAATTAAGATAT
>NW_004949121.1:3047991-3052592 GCF_000317375.1 Microtus ochrogaster | reverse complement strand
ACCTTGGACTTTCCACAGGGCAGGGAACCCTGACTGCTCTTTGGACTGGAGAGGGAGGGGGAGAGGAGTGGGGGAAGGGGAGAGGAGTGGGAGGGAAACGGGAGGCTGGGAGGCGGCAGAATTTTTTTTTTCAATAAAAAATAAAAAAAAAGAATTTCTCCTCTTTTCTGGACAGAAACGGGGGAGGAATGGATTGGGTGGTGCAGAGGGTAGGCAAGGGGAAGGAATGAGAGGAGAAGAGGGAGGGGAAATTGTGGTTGGGATGTAAAAGAAACAAATTAAGTTAAAAAAAAAAAGAGGGCATGGATCCTAAATATGCACCTATAACAGGACCCAAACACATATGTCAAGTCTTTTTGGAGAGAAGTCCATGAGTTGACAGCTGTCAGAAATGACGGTCTTACACAGAGCCCAGGGCAGAGTCTAGAGACCCGGCAGCCCCATTTTCCTACGGAATTGTTTCTGCAGCTTCCCACTGTTGCTGCATAAAATATAGCAGTTCTACAGTCTCTGCATAATTTATGTTTCGTTCTTCTCTCTTACTTATACACTGTTACCTCTAACAAAGGCCCCTCCACAGGTTCCTGGGTTGAAGAGCTGCAGCTGCCTGCTTGTACCTTCCGAGTTCACTGTAGACCCACAAACTTATGTCTGTGATTGTTCAGGGTCTATTCTAAACAACTCTGCGTCAGGAGCTTTACCACTGTGTGCTCTATTTAAAATAAACAAATAAACAAGTAAAGAAAAGATTTCTGTACCCCCATTTCTTCACCAGTGTTTAATGAAAAATGATGTTGTATTGCTTTTAATCTTGTCTGCTCCTTTAGTGAAAAAACCTTATCTTCAATTGTAACTAAAAATTACACCATATATTTATTTATTTACTACATATGTGTTTGCAGTGTGTCTGTGGAGGTTAGAGAGTGGACAGCTTGCAATCAACTCCCTCCTTCCACTGTGAGTTCTGGGGAACTGAACTCACGTTGGTAGCACTGACAACATTGGCATCTTTATCTACTGTGCTATCTGTAGTCTGGCCCAGATCTCAACTCTATCCTCAACTCCAGGACAGTGAGACATATTTAATGTTCCAGTGTATTTCTGAATGCAGCTGCATAGTGGAGCTGATTAAACATATTTTGGGGATGCTGTATATGTGGCTGACTGGCTGTGTTGAAACTCTTTGGGCCTCAGTCTCCTCTTCTATAAGAAACAGTTCTGAACAACTTTGCAGGGTAGAAACTCACTGCTGAGTTAATTCGGGTGAGCAATGCTTTGAATCTGTGCGTATCATCTAGCAGATGAATGGGTGATGGTAATAAGCAAGATTTGGTTCTGGACTTCTCAATTGCCCTTGATACAGAATTATCGGTGTAACTACAGGCTCAAGCGACCACAGATGGAATTCTTTGGTTCCCTGCCCTTCCTTATTTCTTATTGTAAAACATGAGTGTTATATTCAGGTCAGAGAAGCACTTGAACTTCATTTTGATTATTATGACAATGTTATCAGGCCTGCCAGATTAAAGCAATCTCTATCTCAGCATTGTTTCCATGCTCAGGCAAAGTGGATGGTATACATTATGATTAAATAACACAGAGACTGTGCTGCCACTTGCATGGAATTAATTTTGGTATAGCTTCCATTTCATTAGAGGAACACTTTAAAACAGGTCAAGTGTAACCCGGACTAAATTGAAAATGCATTATTTTATTTTGGTAGACTCTCCAAGCTGATACATATTTAATGCAATTTTATAAGGAAGTTCAAATGTCAGGCAGACGCCTTTAAGGAAACAAATGTCTTAAGTTTTACACTAGGTAATTTCTGAATAAACACCCAGTATATCTCCTCCACTATCCCAGAGCTTTTTCCTGGCAGAAAATAAGCTATTTGTGTGAGTTATGTGGGTAAATCTGACAGCGGCATGGTGAGCACTGCTCTCTTTATTGGCTCTGTCTCTTTGGGATGTAGCTTTGGCTTACAAAAATATACCTTGCATTTTTCTGTGTCTTGGGGGGTGAGATACGGTTCTTGGAAGTATAAAAGTTTAATGCAATTTAAGTGTTTGCCTTGCTATTTATCCATATATTCAGTTTTATTGATCCGGTAGCTCACTCAGTCAGACAACCATTGTGAGTTCTAACTTTACACTTGGTGGCAAGGCCGGCTCTTACTGTCAACAAAGGCCCTTTCTTTGGGAGAAACATGACTGCAAAACTGAAGACCATAAATTTACATAGCTGTCCCCGTTTCTCACAAATAAAGGTGTGGACTAATAATTACTGAGTCATGTAGGTATTTGCAACTGTCATCACTGTGTGTGATTTGTGAAAGGAAGTGTACGCCATGGTTCTCAGCGGTATCTCAGATCATTAGGCTTCGTGGTTGCCTCTGGCTACACCTAAATCAACTGAAAGGAGAGTGGACTGCTTCCTGTCCCGTCAGAGTGCTTTGGCAGAATCTGAAAAAGAATGCTTGGGATTTATGTTTAATGTCATGTCCTGAATTTCAGAGAACATTTTGGATTTTTCAGAATTATTTTGCTAGGTATGAAGATTTCTCATTTTTTTTCTCCAGATGAAAAACTCTGAATGTTTAGAATACTATGATCATTCTTTTTCTGAATCTCAGGAGAGCCTGCGAAGAACCTGCTGCAGCTGAGAAAACATCGGAACATAGGAAGCCTCCTGGCCTTCTGTTCCTGTACCTTTTTAGTGCAAGCAGCAGCACAGGGACCCACACATTATCATTCTGATAATGATGGGAGGGTCCTGAACACCAACCTTGTCTAATACTCTCTTATTGAGCCCCCAAAGTTTCAAGCTGCACCTCTTTTGCCTGTAAAACATAGCTCATGTTTATCTCCAGTATTTCAATCCCTATCATTCTCATGGGGCAGCTGGCTTTACCTGGTAACTTTTTGGCTTCTCTGTCTTTTCCTGGATCAAGTTGGCCTTAGTGTTCCTAAGAAAACTCAGACCTTTCTACATTGATTTTCTGTTTGAGTCTTTAAATGCTTTCTGTAGCTTATATGGCAAAGTTGTAGGTCCTAGTTTGATTCAAGGCTTACGTGATGCTTACCCTACTAACAGCTAGTCCTTATTTCCATCTTTGTCAGTTTTATGGACATATCCTTTGTTCCGAGCTAATAGCTGCTCCCAAACACATCTCTCTTCTTGGTTCCTCTAGTTCTCTAAAATTGCTATGGCCTTCCTCCCATCTTCTCTGTCACCATCCATTTCTCCTTCCTTTTATTCCTCTCCCTTCTCCTTCACTCTTTCCTCTCTCTCTCTGTCTGTCTCTCTCTCTCTCTCTCTCTCTCTCTCTCTCTCTCTCTCTCTCTCTGTCTCTCTTTCACCATCAGCTTGAGTTTAACTTAGTCAAAAAATCATTTTGGATTTCGCTATTTAATCCCCCTTTTTGTAATGTTCTAATATATTTTTATGTCTTATTGTAGAACTGAGATTCTCTTTTCTGAAGCTGACTAGTGCATAAAATAAAAAATTCTCAATATTGACCCTCCCTCAACTCTCCAGAACACCAGATCTTTCTAAAGCACTTGCTTTGGTATTTGGTGGCTTTGAAAGCTCCTGCTTTTCTCCTAACCTTTCTTGTCAAGTTATTCTAGAGTCCCTTGTGACCCTTTCTCTGTGAGACTGGGGATGTTCCTAAGAGCTGACTTTAAACTTATTAACTTTTATTGACATACTTTCTCCCTAGTATATTATCTCTTTGGAAATTCCACATCTCCATGATTTTATGATTCTACTAATGATTGTTTTACAAAAGTTTAACATAATTTCTTTTTTGAATCTTTGGAAATTTCACAGTAGGCACCCCAAATCTGCTCACCTTCCAGTACCTCCATAGCCTTCTCTCCTCCCTGCAATGCCCCTGAAGTGAAAATCAAAAAAAAAAAAAAATTTCTCAAACCAAACCAAACCAAAACAAGCAAACAAACACAAAGAGAAATACAAAAGAACACAAAACAAAACAGCAGCAAAACCTTTTCTCTTCTCCATTTTTTCCATCTCTCCAAGACCTCTTAATTCATCCTGGTGGCACTGCGATATATCACGCAGTGCAACTTTTTCTTCAATCAACTTTATTTGCAAATGTTCATTGCAATAAGTGACTGGTTCCGACACTTTATTCTATAAATTTTCATTGCATTCCTCAGTGTGTTGGCACTATGCAGACAAGAACACATGGCACATACATGCATACACACACTAAGTGCTCAATAAATATGTAACAATTAGATAAATGCTAACCAGATGCTCAGTGGGACTATCATGTTTCTGATTTACATGCAGGAAAGGGCAAATGATACGCTAATGCTTTAAAGGGCTGTTTCTGCATCTATGCAGAATTTACTAAGAGATTCCTCCCTAGCCTCCATGAATTCAGTATCTGCAGCCTAAACAAGAGCACATAGACTCTGAGAGAGAAGCTGTGTAGCATGAGTTCGGAAGAATGCTGCTCTCGGTCTCTAACTGAAGATTTAGGAAAGCCTCAAGAGGACTTTGCAGAACGGGCATGGAGAGTTGTGCAGATTCCACACTTCCTTGAGGAGAGTTGTGCAGATTCCACACTT
>NW_004949121.1:3044225-3047614 GCF_000317375.1 Microtus ochrogaster | reverse complement strand
CATGCTAGCCCATCACAGACATGACAAATTGGTATAGTACAATAACTGTCCATCCAGTAGCAGCTACATGCTTTGCTGTAATGATCAGTGTAGTGCGGCAATTCCATGATAGGTAGAAGTTTAGTATCCTGAATGAGTGACGTTTTTCTACCATATTCAATGTAAATTTTGGATGTTATCCAGATTACTGTACATCTGTTCTATAGGAACATTTAACAAGGCTAACGATCTAGGCCATCACACAGAGTGAGGAGAGAAAATTAGTTGGACAAAGATTCATTTTCACTGATGATGAAGCACTCATGCTTCCTGATTAAATAAAAAAAATCAGATTTTTGTTTTTGTTTTTTCCCCCTAATAGGACAAGATAGTCTCATTTGATAATCTCCATGTACGTGTTCTGGAAGAAAGGCAGAGGGAGGAAGAAAGAACCTACACACATAGGTCAGTTTTAGCCAGTCTTTGTGTTTTTGGAGCCATGGTTGCCCACTTGGCTTAGAACACACCATTCAACTATGCTGCCGGCCAGTGAACTTCATAAAATTTCTTGTCTGTTTCCCTGGTGCTAGGATTATAGGTGCAAACCACCATGCTCACTCAGCTTTATCCATTTCTTCAGGGAGTTAGATTCAAGTTCTCATACTTAGGTGGCTTCCCACCAGGGCCCTTGTGACTTTTTGATCTTTTTTAAAAAGATTTTTTATTGATTTTATTGAGCTCTACATTTTTCTCTGCTCCCCTCCTTGCCTCCCCCCTCCCTTCAGCCCTCCCCCATGACCCCATGCTCCCAATTTACTCAGGAGATCTTGTCTTTTTCTACTTCCCATGTAGATTAGATCCACATATGTCTCTCTTAGGGTTCTCTTTGTTGTCCTGGTTCTCTGGGATTGGGATTTGTAGGCTAGTTTTCTTTGCTTTGTGACTAAAAGTCACTTATGAGTGAGTATATATGGTAATTGTCTTTCTGTGTCTGGGTTATCTCACTCAGTATGGTGTTTTCTAGCTCCATCCAATTGCCTGCAAATTTCAAGATGTCATTATTTTTTTAGGCTGTGTAGTATTCCATTGCCATATGATCTTTAGACTCAGTGGTTTAACATGGTGACATCCATTCTAATCTTTTTTTTTTATTTTTGAGACAGTGGTTCTTTGGAACTATTCTATTCTTAAACCTCCAATCTGGACAGACCTTAAGAGGGACGAGTCCCTTAGTTCCATTTGGTGCCAGCTAACCAGACTCAAGGGTCGGGGCAAGACCCGCATGGAGGTGCACTGGGTCAGGTGCCTGATGCGGAGCTGAGAATACTGACAGTGGAGATCAGCGTGGGTGGAGCTCAAGTAGCTCTCCCCTCTCTGTAGAAATGGTATGATAACTCCCTCAGGGTGCTGGGAGGCAGCCAGTATCCTGAAAGAGCATCTCAGTTGGGGATCTCAAGGAATACTTTACATGAGCAAAAGAACCATGCAAAAAATTGCAAAAGACGTGCTGTTTTCTGTGACCCAGTCTGAGAAGTTACAGAGTAACACTTTCGTTACTTTAAATGGGCCAGGAAAGTTCAGAGGGAGCCGGGAGGAAACAAAGGGTCCTTTTAAGGGTAGAAGAATGCCAATGTCGCATTGCAAGCAAAACACTGGGTACAGAATAATTACTGGTATAAGGAGAACATTCCAGAAGGGATAAGACTATCAGAAAGGATGTTGTTTTTCCACGAGCAGAGTCTTCAAAACTCTAAATAGATAAACCCTATGACAGAAGTCCCTACACAATAGCCACATCTGGAATCTCAAGGCCACACTATTTCAGCACCACCCTTAGACTCGGCTAGAAAGCTGTCCGTGTATTCTTTTACTCCTTACCCCTCCTTCTTTTCTTCATGCTGAGCCAAACACAGTGAGTGTTCCTTCTTTCTCTTTCTCATTAGCATCACTCTAGGTCTACAGGGCTCATGTTAGATTCATTGGGATGCCTCAGGGAACATTGTAGTTAGCTTCTCTATTCTGTGTTGTATATTCCTACCAATGAATATATTTTCTGAGTTATATATAGATATAACATGTTAAATATTAATACATATAAACAATATATTAACATAAAAATTTAATATATATGAAATATATATGTATATACATTTTACATGCATGAGTGTTTTGCCAGCATGTGGTTTATGCATCATATGTGTGCCTGGTGCCCATGGAAGCCAGAAAAAGGTCAGAATCCCTGGAATTGGCATTACAGATGGTTGTGAGCCACCAGCTGGATGCTGGGAACTTAGCCCAGGCCATCTGCCAAAGCAACAAGTGCTTTTATCATTGAATCATCTCTCAAGCTCTTATTGTACCCAACATTTTATAAAAATTTCTAATAAACATGAAAGTTGAAATTACTATTCAGTGAGCATCATTGTACCTGATATGCAAGTATTTTTCTTAATTTTACTGAATCACATGTTCATTCATCTACCCATTGCCTTATCCACTTGTAAATAATCTTGTATTTGTGATGCATGCAAAATTAAGTTGCCTACAAAAGGATAATTTATTCCTAAGTAATTCAGAGTAGATACCATTAATTGCCATTCAATATTTAAATACAGTAGTATTTAGGCAGCACATGCAGTATAATATACAAATCTTAAATAACAATGCGAGTAACTACAATCATGTTCTATTTATTTATTTATTTTTCAAAACAGGGTTTCTATGTAGCTTTGAAAGCTTCTCTGGAACTCACTCTATAGACCAGGTTGGCCTCGAATAGAGAAATCCACCTGTCTCTGCCTCCTGAGTGCTGGGATTAAAGGCATGTACCACCACCACCTGGTTACAATCATGTTTTTAAAGTTTTATTTGAATAAGTGTGGTGGTGGTTGCGGCGGTGACAGCAGCGGTGGTGGTGGTGGTGGTGTGTGTATTAGTTTAGGGACCAGTAGTGGACATAAGTGTTGGATCCTTCCAGAGCTACAGTTAAAGTTGGTTGTGAACCTCCTAATAGGTCTATGGTCACTAAATTCAGATTCCTTGTAAGAATCATCTCTCAGGCTCCTGTAGGCATTTTCAAGCGTCAATTTCATTTATTTTATTTTATTTTTCCTCTCAAGAAATTAAAATGACTGTCTATTGCCTACGAAAATAAACTTTCCAAATATTTTCTTACTACAACCACATTCTTTCTCCAGTTATTTCTTAAACTCTTTCATATTGTATTTTAAATGACATTGTCAAAAAAATTGTATTTAATGGAATTATATTTTTAAATTTTAATTGAGATTTTTAGCATACAAATACATATAGGGTGCCAACTGATGTTTGAATTGTGTGAACATTTTATAACCATTTAATCATGTTAAATATGTTTATCTCTTTTAAATTTTTCATTTTTTGGGCTAAAA
>NW_004949121.1:2994085-3037290 GCF_000317375.1 Microtus ochrogaster | reverse complement strand
CCCTCCCGCTTGGGTGCCCCGAGGATTCGGACCCAGTGCCCAGACAGGCTGGGCTGGTTGATATTATGTGCCTAAGGAGGGCGGTGGGGCCGAAGTGGGGAGGGTTCTGCCCAAGAAGGCTGGGGGACCAAGGAACCTCTGAGCTCCCCGTCCCAGGCTGGCGCCGCGGGGCCAGAAACTCACCCCCGGCTAAAAGCATTCTAAACTGTTTTTCTAGCTCTTCAATTAGACAATATATTCTAGTTATTCATTGTCATCTGTGGTGGTTTCGTTAGGAATGTCCCCATAGACTTATGTATTTGAATGTTTGACCCATAGGAAGTGGCCCTGTGGGGTAGATTGATATTTCAGTCAGCAGATATGTAGCTATTGAAGCTGTTTTAGTATGTAGGGTCAATAATGGGGGTAGCATTGATGGAGAAGGTGTGTCACTGTGGGGGCAAGCTTTGAGGTGTCATATGCTCAAACTATGAGTTGGTGTGGCACACAGTCTCCTTTTGTTGCCTGTGGATCAAGATGCAGAACTCTCAGTTCCTCCTCCAGTACCATGTCTGCCTGCATGCTGCCATGCTTCTCATTAAGACAATAATGGACTAAACCTCTGAACCTATAAGCTATATTCTAATTGTTTTCCTTATAAGAGTTGCTGTGGTCATGGTATCTCTTCACAGCAATAGACACCCTCACTACAACATCGTCTTATTGTGCACACCTTATCTTTTTGCCCTGCATTGCAATTCGGTTGCCACTAAACAGGCCTTACTCACCCTTCTTTTTCCTATTCACCTCTGCTTCTTCCTGCTACTATCCCCTCTTCTGGAAAGTTCTATGAGATCAACATTGAAGAGTCCACACATAAGTGGTATTTGTCTCTCTGTGGTTGGCTTATTTCAATTTACATAGCCACTTTCATGGTTATTTACACTTTGGAGTGTCACACTGGAAAAAAGCCTAAGAGAAGCCCATGGGGTGCTTGATATTTCAGCCCTCAGAAAAATCACTTTTGAAGCAAATGCATAGTTAAATAGCCAGGTTCTGTCGCTAGTTTGCTTTGGAATTTAGGGCCAACTCCCCCATCACTGTTTCCTTTTCTAATCTCTAATCTCTAAATCATGAGTCTATCTGAAAAGGTTACTGTCAGGGGCTGAGGAGATGGCTCAGCAGTTCAAAATGCATTCTCTGCAAGCAAGGAGGCTGAGCTGGCATCCCCAGGATCCAGGTAAATGCCAAATGAATTCGGCTGCCTTCTGTAATTTCAGTTTTGGAAGGTAGAGACAAGATTCCCAGAGCGAGCTGGCTAGTGAGACCAGTCATGTAGCAAGTCCTGGATTTTATCTAGACACACTGATTCAAGAAATACAGTTAAAAGAGTGATCAAGGGAAAAGTCACAACAATAGCCCTCAGTGTCTACACATGTGAACACACATGTTCACTCTCCAACAGAGGAATGTGTATACATACATGCATGACAACCACACACATACAAGTATTTGAAGAGAAAAGGACATATTCCTGTCAGACTTAGAGATGGCAAATGTACAAGGCAGTGATGCCACACTGAAAAAAGATACTGCCTTTAAGAAACTTTAAAGTTGAAGACTGGAGAGATGGCTTCGCATTTAAGAGAACTTGCTACATGTGGCTCAGAACTACCTGCAACTCCGGTTCCAGGTGTCCCTATATTCTTTGTCTTCTGAGGGCAACAGGCACACACATGGTACAAATAAACTATTGTAGGCACACACAAACACACACACACGCTTAACAATACATAAATAAATGCTAAAAAATCTTTAAAGTCCCATCCTGCAATATGCCAATAACACAGGGATTTTTGCGTAAAACATTTTCATGTGTTAAAATTTTAAATGTATTTCTTTCTATGTCTTAGCTATCAATATATTATTCTCTACCTGGAACAAGGGCTTATCTAAAAATTATATGTTACTCTGTTTATTCGTTTGGGTTCATAGAAGTATGAATAGATGTGGAAGGCAGAAGATACAGGAAAAGTAGATGGACGCCTAAATTCTGTTAGTTCTTTCTTCACCTATCTTTCAAGTACTGAACATGTACTCATCAAACTATCTCCATCCTTGTGCTGAAGAGTTTTATATCAACCTGACACAAATTAAAATAATTTCAGAAGATAGAACATTTTTCTTGATTGAAGATTGATGTGGGAAAGCCCAGATCACTGTTGGTGGTACCGCCCTGGGCTGGTGGTCCTGGCCATTATAAAAAAGCAGGTTGAGCAAGTCATGGGGAGCAAGCAAGTAAGCAGCGTTTCCTCCATGGCCTCTGCATCAGCTTCAGCCTCCAAGTTTCTGCCTGCTTGAGTTTCTGCCCTGACTTCATTTGATGGTGAACTGTGGTGTGTAAGTGAAAACTGAAAGAAACCCCACATTGCTCTTGTTCATGGTGTTCGATCACAGCAACAGAAACCAAAAGAGAATCATTAAATCTGACATTCTGAATACTATAGAAAGACTGATATCTTGGGTAAAATGTTAAACTTGACACTTTACGGCTAATATTATTAATATTTAAGGGCTAATATTATTGTTATTACATTTTTATATTAAGAAAAATAGTGAAGAAAAGACTCAATTCACATAAGAAAAGTGCTTTTTCACAATGTATATATTATTTACAAAGTAAGTATGTTATAATATCATAGTTAAACTACAGTGCAAAATATGTATATGCAACAATTAGAAGAACTATTTGTCATTATTCAGTAATTGTACTGAATAATAAAAATTTGTATTTGGTTATCTTGCTCTATATGTTCTCAGAACAAATAATTTTTAAAAAAACAAACTCTTTTACTGAAGCACAATTCAAGCTGTAGAGTTCTCTTTGCAGGAAATGAGTTGGTGATCTTCAAGTTAGTATTAGAGTTTCAGCAAATGTATTTTTTGTCTGGAGTAGCTATTATACAAAAGATATCCAAGAAGGTAAGTTTTATTGGTTGTTTTTTACCTTAAACACATTGTCCTAAAATTGTGGAAATATCAAGGTTTGGGAACCAAAGAAACCCTGAAGGTCTACTTGTACTAGCTGATTATTTCTTGAGGCCTGAAAAATCAGTGTGAATTCTTAAAGATTAAGACTCCATATTCTCGCCCAGCACATATCACGTACACCAAAATCTTTACAGGGGAATTTTTTTTCGTTCAGGAAAACTTTTCCTTCTGATAGACTGCAGCATGTGAGCCATCATCAGTCACTTTATTTTCACATTTGAGCAGCACATCAGTAAGCCTGGGAGTCTTGCTGTGTTGTGAGGCAAGCATTGCCATCACGGGTTTTGGAGAGAGTGAACATAGAATCCCCCAAGTTTATCTTTGTCCCTTTGTAAGCAAGAAAGAACACATTAATCAAAGTTTCCTTACTTCAGTGGAAAGATGAGAAGGGAAGCAGTGCACATAACTATTGAATTCTATTTTAAACTGGTCTATTTGTGTGTCACCCTTCATTCACACAGTCTTAGTGGTAAATTTTAATGAAATGAGATTTGAATGAGGGAATACATAATGTGCCTCTGCAGTAATTAGCGAGATAGAGATTTGACAAATATCCAGCTAATCTGATCAACAAAGACAGCCAAATTGGGTAGTTCATCTCAAAGTGGATTTATTTGGCCTAATCAGTCCGAATCAAGTCTACACGTTCATTACATTAGCAACACAGCTGCCATCATCCACCGTAGGAGTCATGGAAAGGACTCAAACATAGAGAAGATGAAGGACATAAACAGGAAATGATATTAGATAATAGCAAGCTACCAAGGATGTGTACGTAGGAGAAGCCAAACAGAAGGACTCAGCTGTAACTAACAAGGAAAAGAAAAGAAAAAGTCAAACCCAGAACAAGCCTGAAAACTAAGAGTAATCAACTGCTACCTGAGAATCTAAGAAACAGAAGGGAGAGAGGCACTGAGGTGGGAGGCTGATGAGCTATGAAAAACACAGCGCTACATCATTGCTGTTTCTTCTGTTCAGAAAGCAAAGGATTGGGGAGGATTAAAAAACTTCTCTGGGTAAATATTTGAACATAATGGTCTCATCATCTTGACTACCTCTACAGGTTAGGGTTCATTATGAAACTGAGAGTCACTAGATTGGAAATTTTATTTCTTAATATAAAATTAAAATCATAGCCCCAAAATGCCAAGGATGTAACCACAGAAATGCCGTGTTAGACCACTTGAATTAAAGGAATGTTTCTATAATTTATTGAGTTTGAGGATGAAGAAAAGACTATCTTCAGATCCATTTCTCTTGTACTGTGTTTTTAGTTGATGAAAGCCAGAGATAAAATAACGAAGAATATCAAGAAACTGCAGCCAGTACTCTGCCTGTGAGTATTGTCTTCACTTGCAATCTCCCCAGATCCCAGAAAACCACCAATTTATATATAATTTGGCATTGGATATGGTTTTCATGCCACCTCAGATATTCATTACTCTGAAATGCATGAACACAACATTTAAAAATGAACCCAAGGACATAAATCTTATTTAAAATAAATTGCTTTTGACAGAAAGGAAAGCACACGTTCATGTTGACTTATTACTTTTTCTTTACATAATCTGACAGATGGTAAATAATGAGGAATGATTTCCAATCTTGGCACCAAAAACTTACACATTACTCATTTGCTTTCCAGGGTTACAAAGGAAACCAAACACTAGCACTAGCTTGCTTTAACTTTATGATTAAGTCTGGGAAACAACTTCCCACATCAGACATGCCACGCCCACTACTACAGCAGTCAGAGCTGTCTTGAATTCCATAGGCCTCATTCATAAACAATTAGTTCAGTACAACTGAACCTGGGTTTAAACCTTATATAATTGCAATTAATTTAAATTTAACTAGCCACCTGTGCTAATGACTGCCACACTAGATAGCAATGGTCTAATATCAATACCTAGAAATTCTTACTGGAAATTAACTATACAGAATATTTTTCCCATTTATTTTTTAAAGTAAATCTTTTGTGCCAGGACCTAATGGGGCCAAGATGCTCAGAAATAGTTTCTCTATGACCTGTAAAAAGGTAAGAACTACTAACATCATTGGAAGGGAAGGACGGTTTAAAAGCACATTACCGAGCTGGATGGTACAGCTTACTGGTATAATATTTGCCTAACATGGGCAAAGTCTTAAATTCTACCCTTGGCACTCAAACAAAAGAAGCAAAAACAATAATATTTTTAATTCATCTTCAAGTACACCAACATACATTATAGTGTAAATGAGGAAATGTATGTCAGGAATTCTGAAATTGAAAAGAGTCAAAGCACAGCAATGAAATGCCAGTACTAATTTCCATTCTATTTAGACAGAAAAGGAAGATGATGTGGCATTCCCCTCTGTATTCTGTAAATATTTTTTATTATCATTAGTTAACAAAAAAAGCTACTTTGGCCTATGGCAGGGTAGAATAAAGCCAGGCAAGAACTATTTACATCTATATCTATAGCTGTCTATCTATCTATCTAGATTATATAGTCCAGTTATTTAATTTAAATAGTTATTTAATAATTCCAGTTATTAGAGAGTTAGAGAGTTTTTAAAATTGAATCTGTTTGTAATGCTTGAAAAAAGATAAATACATAGCTCAAGAACAATGTTACTGAAGGAAAGAACATAAATCATACTTGGATATTTCTATCATTCATCAGAATATCACAGAGAACCTTGGACACAGCTCGGTAGACTGACAAAAGCTAACTTGGATTATAATGAATACCTCTGCTTCCTGATGTTCTGATAAACAGCTCTCAAAATGAATCAAGCTATAGTCTCAACTTTCAACATTAGAACTCTCTACTGTGTGTCATGTTAGGAGTACCCCTTTTTGGACCAGAATGTGCAAACCTGCAGAATCCTAAGTGATACCTTTCATAAACACACATTATCCAAGTTGATTAAAGAAAATGATCATGACTGCCATAATGCCTATTGTTACTCATTAATTTTTGGTAAAGACTAGAGATCTACAAGAAGCAAAGCCCTGTCTCATGTATGTTGGCATGAAATAGGCTGTGTTCTATAAGACTTAGTCTCCCTTTTCTGGGCTGTCTTCTAAGGTGATAGCTCTGATGCTGCCCTTTCTAAGGCTTTAACAATAGCACTGTCAAGCAGGTAACACCTGGAGGGATGTAGAATAAAGTCCCAGCATTGTACATTAGAGCCACAGCTTCTGAGTCCTTGAATGTGAGATGATGTTAGGCAGGACCTGCCCTGTGTTAGATCAGAGGACCCCTGAGTCCTCAGGAGGTGGTACTGGCTGACAGTGTGAGCAAGTTCTGTGACATAATAGGAGCAGGGAGAAAAACGCTGCACCCTCCAGGATAGACTAGGGAAACTTTTCCTTGCACTTTTCTGGTTATAAATGATCAAATGCAGTAATGGTGACCTGCTGAGGGTTCTAGCCACATCCTCAAAGAAGCCAACTAAAGCATCAGAGGTCTTAGAAAAAGCTAAAAAAAATATAGAATGCATATGGACAAACAAGGTGGCATCAGTTATGACTTCTGAATCAAAAGCCCCAACAAAGGCTGGATTTCATCAGTATATCTTTCTCTTGTAAGTTTCCGAGAAATACAGCCCGGCAAAGTTCTGTTAAAGTGAAATAAAATAAAATGTGATACACAAGTAAATTGTAATGATCCAAAGACAACCCACCCCAAGGTCCTCACTAGTGATTAGGATCCCATCCACCAGGAGCTGAGATGCTAACTCATGATTTTGACTGTTTCCTCTTGCCTCTGGCTCAACAGTAATGGTTTTACCCAGAGACCCATGTACCTTTCTACTTCAGCAGGTCAGTGTCTGCTTGACAGCTCATTTAAAGGGGGATATTACATAGAAATGAATATTTTACATTGGTATGGACTATGGTTTATTGATACAAATTTAAGGTCAAATTGATAGACATATATATATACACATATGTATATATATATTTCTACTCTTGTTTAAGGTATTATGCTTATAGTGCTCATTTAAATGTAATGCATAATTTAAAATTGCAGATTAATAGATATCATTTATAAATAGTCCAATTTGTATGTCATGTTAGTTAGGTTTTCTAGATATTCAGAGATATTTTAATTAGGTAGATAATCTTTAACACTTCAAAGACCTATAGAATATGTCATTTAAAAGGTTTTAAGAAGTTAGACTATTCTCAGCAGTGAGACATGTCTGCTTCTGGCAGCACCATTTACTTCAAGAGGATTATGGCCATCTAAAAGTCTCCTTATGGATTTTGTCAGCCATTTGGGCAAGAACCTGCTTTTGCCTGTACTGCTTGGTGGTATGCTGTATGAATTGGACATGCAGGACCCACAGAAAAATGACTCCTGAACTTGCCAAAAGGTGAGATGGTCTTTCGGGGTTCCTGATTCATGAGAGTCTGTGAGACATTCTGCAGGACACAGAAGAAAGTGAATGACAAACTGTCAATATATGCAAAACATATTTTCAAATTTCTTGCTTCATGGAAAAGTCTGCCAGATACTATGGGTCTGTTGATTGAAGATTACAACATTACAGAAGAACTTTGGGTGACTGTCCAGGTAGCAAAATGTCTCTGTCAATTCTAGAACTTTGAAAGTTGATTGCAATACACTTCCTTTTTACATAGGCAATGTTATATTCTTCTGGGCTTTTTGATGGAGTAAAAGACAGATAGTTATAGCTTTCTTTGTAATAATAAAAGATAAATGACATATAGTTATTGTAACTGTAATTCTTGCTGGGCACCTGTAGTGTTATATATAATTTTAATACTTAAAATTAAAACCTTCCTTTTTATTTATACAGAAAAAGAAGATGATGTGGGATTCCCCTCTGTATACTGTGAATGCGTTTTATTACCAGTGGTTAATACTGCTTTGGCTTGTGGCAGGGCAGAATATAACTAGATGGTAAAACTAAACAGAATGTGGGGAGAAAGAAGGCAGAGTCAGGGATATGCCATGTAGTTGCCAAAAAAAAAAGATACCAGAACCTTACTGGTAAGCCACAGCCTTGTGACGATACACAGATTAATATAAATGGGTTAATTTAAGATGTAAGAGCTAGCTAAGAATATGCCTGAGCCATTGGCCAAACAGTGTTATAATTAATATAGTTTCTGTCTGATTATTTGGGTCTGGGTGGCCAGAAAACAAAAGCAATCTCTGTTTACAGATGGGATTGATATTTGGTATGGTGTATATGCCAGAAGTTCTTTATGGCTTTATGTGAAAATTGGTGTATTAGGTCATAGCTGCCAAGGACAGGCATGGACAGGCCACTTCCTTTGAGTTCATAAATTCCATAACAAGGACACATGCATGTTAATTTTTGTTCTGAGGGATATATAAAATGCTGTGGTTCTAAATAGTAGCAAGACTCCACCCAATTTATATTTGATCAGTTTGACTGTTTTGTTAGATAGAAAACCAGAGAGATCAGCAGGTAAAGGTGTTTGCTGAGCAAGCCTGAAGATATGAGTTCAATTCTTAGGCAAATATAAAGGCAGAAGGAGTGGCTTGATTTCACAGAGTTGTTCTTTGGATTCCACATCTGTGCTATGCTATACATACATTGACAAAAGCAATAGTAGTACATTTTTTTAAAGACACAACGTCAATGATTTTTATCACATCACTATTTAACATGCTTGTGCACTCCAGAGGGAGGGAAGGAAAAGTCTACCATGTTCCAAAGCAGTCCAAATACAGGTTTTTAGGAACCCTGTGTTCTTGTGCATGCGCATGCATCCCTTCATGAGTAAAGAACAGATTCCACTCCACTGTCAGAAGTGACCCTGAATGCATGGCAGGGATCTGAATTCTGAAGGCATGGCAAGCCCTACTGACAGTAATTCACAGATTTCCTCTATTAGGTGATACAAAAGACTGCTCTTTAGAGGGAGCTTGGACGAGAAGCGGTACTTCAATGCTTTCAGCCATAATACAAACTGCATTGGTATCAGACCAATAATAAATGGCGAATTTCATGTTCCCAGAGTACAATAATAAATAAAATTGAAATGTAGGTTTGATGTTTACCTTCAAAAAATGTACAGTTGCTACCGATATTTTAATTTCTTTTCCACAATATTCAATTCTATCTTCAATTGACTCTCTGTCATGACTGTGCTATCCAAGTAAAGTATTCTATTTTAAAAAATCGAAAAACAAACTAAATATTCAAATAGATAATTGAATGGAAAAATTTAATGTTATGGGTAGAGGTAACAGATTTCATCAGAACACATCAGAATTCTCTTTCCCATTTGTAGTGTACCGTGTACTGTTCAATTGCCATATATCATTTAAACTTACTGAGATGCTATCTCTGGAAGAGGGGTAGAGCCTCCCAGTTTAGACTCAAGTATCTTTGTCCCAAGGTAACCTCCAAAGCCTTTTATGTCGTGATGGACCGTCCCCCGACCCTATAACAAGACCACAGGAAAAGGTAGCAAACAACTAAGGGTTCTTAAATGTTCTGACTTTTTAATATAATTAGGTAAAATATTTCCAGGAGAGACATGCAATTGTCTGCAGTGGGGATGGCGAGCCAGAAGCCCACGCATAGCAAGGCTGCAAAGAACCCTGCACCAGGGACCACCTGAGTCATGAACTCCAACATGACTGGCTACTTCCTAATCATTTCTGCTGGATGTTTGTAAGCTCCAATGTGACGTTATTATTTCTGTTTTTTTCTCTCTCAATCAGATCACTCCAGTCACTTCTAGCACACATTGTGAGCACCTGAACTGATGCTGTTTTCTGTCTTTCAGCTGCTCTTTGCTATCTGCTACCTGCTATTTGCTCCTTTAAACTCCTCCTTCCATAATGCAATACACCCTCTCATTCGAAACTGCCAGTGTGGCCATTGCAGGTCACTCTCCCATCTGCAGAGAACATGACTTAGGAAGAAGTTCTTGCCATGCTCCAGGACTCTAGGAAGAATAAAGAGCAGAGTGCGGACACCAGAGGACCTTGTGACTGGGTCTTTTCCTCAAACCAGGTTACATGGTCTCGTATGAAGTGCAGTAATTCTCTGAATAATGGAACTTGCCTATGAGGAGGAGGGGTGTTTGCAGCTATCAAATATTTTTCATATCCAAATTCAATGCCTGTAGGATGATTTTAGCTGCTGCCAAGGTCAGAGTCACAAGGAGAGGAAGTAGAAACATTTTGCCAAGAAAGAGACTTTGGAAGGAATCTTTAGAGAAGATGAATTGGTCTTGGCTTGACAGCTGCAACAGCAAAAGCTCACTCTACCACCTCACCTTTCTAGGATTTTCTTTAGAAATTGTGACCCATTATCATCTACAGGAGTACAGGAAAGGATGGATGGATAAATATGGATCACGTGCACACAGAAGATGGACTGTAGCAGATACTGTTAGTGTTGTGAAGAAATCCTTTCTAGCCCCCTTTAAACGTATGTGAGTATATGCTTCTGTTTCTAACCTTTTACAACTGTGGCTCTCTCCAGGAGCTTGTCACTGTGGCTTTTGGATAACTTCCCTGCCTTAGAAGAGTGCAGCAGGCATAGAAATCTTCCTGTCTCTGAAATCCAGTAAGTGACCAGTAAAAGAAAAAAGTCTTGCTCCCTCGCCTGCAGAAGAACAAATCTACATGCATTTAATATTAGTGTCAGCACATAGGAGCAAAGGCATATTCTCTTGACATCTTTTCTCCTGAGATGCTTCTATCATTCCAGCAATAGTTTCTCCCACTACTACTTGCTCAGAAGTCACTACAAAAATCCTTATCTCAGGATCTTATTATAGCAACCAGTCTGAAGACATCTTCCTATTATACATCTATATGAATTTTTTAAAAAAGTATGATATGTGAATCCAAATTTTATGGATGAAATTTTGGCATAAGATGTCTGAGAGTTATTGACCTATAAAGTCATGAGCACTCACAAGGAGTGGACATACATAAAGAAGAAGTCTTAGGCCATAAGAAGCTTCAGGTTTCTTAATAGTCCTCATTACCTTTACTAATTCAACTGAATTTATATCCATTCATTCAGCTTTTGTCTCAAGAGGAACCTAGACTGAGGATCTGTGAAAATCCTCCAGGTAGTTCAACTTATTTCTCAACAGGATGCCCTCCTTTACTTCATCAATGCATCCAGGTTACCCTCTAAAGATATGCTGTCTAAGGGTATAGCTGATTTATAGATCCCTTGTATTAGCAAAGCAAGAAGGATTTCCTAGTAGATCAGAACATTAAACACCTGCTCATGAATGTAAATGCTGGCTTGGGTTCAACTGAAGGCTTTTCCAGTATATTTTACACATCGGAAACATTTTCAACATTTTCAGCTTGACCTTGCTAGGAAATACTTTGGAATCTTAAAGGTAAGTCTGGCAAAATATGGAGTGATAAAGTTGTCCTGAAGTCCAATGAAGCATGAATCTGATCAAACGACAGCACTCATTTAAAATGCTGCGATCCACCTTAACACACTGTGCACTGCACACCCTCAAAGGAATCGTTGAAGGAATTATTTTGACTGCATTATTCATCTTCTTTTATTGTGAAATGAGCTGGGGTATTCATACAAGAGAAATCTTAGAAAATAGTATTTTAGAGCTATATAACATTTTCATGATAACCTTATAGAAGATATTTCCGGGCAGAAACCAAATGAAAAATTTAGATGAGACCTGTCAAGTCAATATAGTCTGGGGAATATACTAAGAAATTATGAAAGCTCACTGAAGTATCATTTTGTTAAGGTAGTCACTTTTGAATTTCTTTTCATAAATGAATTTCGTTTTATGAGCTGCTTTGTGCTCAAGCCTGAACCAAAGACTTTATTCAGTAGAACAATTTTGTGAGCTTGAATGGAACTAAGTTTCTTTCTCTGTGACAGTTGCTTTTCAGAAGACTTTCTTGTAATGCACATATTGTTGCTAGCTGAATATAATGATCCCCTATCATATAAAAAGTGAAAGAAACATGGGGTTTGGCCAGGTTTTAATCTTTAGAAGCTTGCGTGTCACGTGTATACTAAAAGCAACAATGAAAACTGATAATGAATTAAAAGTTTCAAAATAAGTGTGTGTTATGAAAGTGAAGGTTTCTCTCTCCATGTAAGATTTTCCGACAAGTTCCCCCCTCCTTCCCTTCTAACTTTTCTCTCCCCATCTCCCCCTACCCCTATCCCACCCCACCCCTAAGATCCCAACCTTCTCCCTGGCAATTTTGTCTTCTTCCCATAGCCAAGAGGATAACTATATGTTTTTCCTTGGGTTCACCTTCTTATTTAGTTTCTTTAGGTTCACCACTTGTAGTCTCCGTGACCCTTATTTATGGCTAGAAACCAATTATGAGTGAGTACATCCCATGTTCATCTTTTTGGGTCTGGGTTACCTCACTCAGGATAGTGTTTTCTATTTCCATCCATTTGCATGCAAAATTCGAGAAGTCCTTGTTTTTCACTGCAGCGTAGTACTCTAATGTGTATATATTCCATACTTTCTTCATTCATTCTTCCATTGAAGGGCATCCAGGTTGTTTCCAGGTTCTGGCTATTACAAATAATACTGCTATGAACATAGTTGAACAAATGCTTTTGTCATTTGCTAGGGTATCTCTTGGGTATATTCCCGGTAGTGGTATTGCTGGGTCCAGGGGTAGGTTGATCCCGAATTTCCTGAGAAACCGAAACACTGATTTCCACAGTGGTTGCACAAGATTGCATTCCCACCAGCAATGGATGAGGGTACCCCTTCCTCCACAGCCTCTCCAGCCAAGGCTATCCTTGGTGTTTTTGATTTTAGCTTCGGGAAACAGGAGGAGTGGGATGGAGGAAGGTTGGACAGGGGAGAACGGAACCACAGTTCTTAGTTAGGGGAGCCACTTTAGGGTTGACAGGAGACTTGACCCTGGAGTGGCTCCCAGGAGCCCATGGTGATGTCCCCAGTTGGTCCCTTGGGCAGCTGAGGTTAGGCAACCTGAGATGACCCTATCCTATACTGACGAATATCTTGCATACCACCATAGAACCCTCATCTGGTGATGGATGGAGATAGAGACAGAGAACCACACTGGAGCACTGGTCTGAGCTCCCAAGGTCCCAATGAGGAGCAGAAGGAGGGAGAAGATTAGCAAGAAAGTCAGGACCACGAGGGGCGCACCCACCCACTGAGACAATGGGGCTGATCTATTGGGAGCTCACCAAGGCCAGCTGGACTGTGACTCAGCTGGACTGAGAAAGCATGGGATAAAACCGGACTCTCTGAACATGGCGAACAGTGAGGGCTGATGAGAAGCCAAGGACAATGGCACTGGGTTTTGACCCTACTTCATGTTCTGGCTCTGTGGGAGCCTAGCCTGTTTGGTTGTTCACCTTCCTAGACATGGACAGAGGGGTGCGGACCTTGGACTTTCCACAGGGCAGGGAACCCTGACTGCTCTTTGGACTGGAGAGGGAGGGGGAGAGGAGCTTGGGGGAGGGGAAGAAGGGTGGGAGGAGGGGGAGGGAAATGGGAGGCTGGGAGGAGGCGGATTCTTTTTTTTCTTTCCTTTTCTCAATAAAAAAATAAAATAAAATAAATGAAAAAAGAGATTTTCTGATAATATCTCCTGTATTATTTTAAACTTATGTGAATAACCTATAGGCCTTGGATCAACTTAATATATCCAAAGCATACTGTCCTTCCTAGCATAAGAAATATTAAGAAAAAAGTCACAAAAATATTGGGGTAGCATGTGCTTATAATTCTAGCACTTACAAGACTGAATCAGGAGAAGCAGAGGTCAAGGGCAGAAAGGCTTTATAAAAATGAATAATATAAAACAAGAAAAAGGTGCAGTCTAAGTGTCTAATATTGTTAAGACAAACAAAAGCATGAGCTTACAAGAACGTTGGGATAACCTTAATAATATAATTGTTATTGAACATTTCAGAGGTTTATTCAGAGGTTAATTGTCAGAACAGCTAATTTAGAGGCTAAAAACTAAAAATGTAATTTTTAGGTTCACTAACAACTCAGCATTTATTATGTACCACACTGAAAATTTTCATATTTGCATCAGGAACTATGAAATATGTTTTTATTGTACAGTTCTAAAATGGCAAATATAATGTTCACAGTCATCTGCATTCTTTAAGACAGAATAGAGGTTTGAGAACCTTGCTGAACTCCAATTTCATTTTCCATTTTCCAAGCCAGACGACACCTGTCCAACCAAACTAAAGAGAACAAACCTATTATACTGAAATTGTTTTCATAGTAACTCCTTGGCTCTTTTCTCACCTTCTTTATAATCTGTTTCCTCCCTTCCAAAGTTTTGTACTTACATTTCCTTACACCTGTTCCCCAACAGCTGACCAGGTCACACATTGAAGTCCTTGTTTAGGTACCACTCTCCTAAGAAACTCCCTCTGAACTATCTTACTGCAATTAAACAGAGATAATCTTTGCTACCCCTCATTCCCTCTGCACTTCCTTGCAGAGCAATGCGTTTGAAGTCCCTTTGACCGTGCTCACTGTTTGCGATCTAAGGGACCTCAGGCTTGAGGATTGTAATCATATCCCAGCTTTGATTTATTACAGTGAAAGATTTAAAAGGAAATAAGCAGAGAAAAATGTACATGGGCTCAGGTTCACAGGAACCAGTGGCAAGCTCCCAACAAAAGTAGAACACAGTTCCTCAAGAAATATTTTATCCCTGAAACAGAGGTGATAATGGCGCCTGTGCAATTTTGTCTTTCAGGAAAAGTCACTAGAGACTCCTGGTCTCGAGTTTTGCTGGGGCTGGTCCTCTGGTCATTCATTTGCCTTACTCCTGCATAGTTCAGCCTCCCTGAAAGAAAGTGTTTTTATGATAAAACACATGGTTTGCAGCTCCAGCCCAATGAACTGGTGAAACCATGTGCACACTAACTCTCAAGTCCAAGTGTTTAGATGCCAACAGCAACCAAACCTGCCAGCGGTCTTTTGAATTTTTATGTCTGTTGACTATTTTGGGCCCATGCTGTTGTAAAGTGTATATCTTATATATGTATAGTGTATACATACATATCTATACAGAGTGTGCACATTGCGTACATTCTCTGTGTGTGCACATATATTGCACACATATTTTATGCTCAGGTGCACAGTGATATCATATATTTTCTCTCAGTTCTGTCCTTTGAGCTCACTAAAGATCCAGTATACATTTTAATTGCTTCATTGTTCCATCAGAAAACAAGAAAAAGATGCAGTAAGAACTGTTAATTGGAAGGTCTGCTCATTTAGTAAGGAATAAAAAGACTCAGGTAGGAGAGCAGACCTAAGGATGCAGGGGAAGTTGTGCTCTTCTATTACCACATCCTGAAAGAGTCTTATATCAATGGTTAGAGTTTAGTACAAACTAGAAAAAGGTAAAGAAGAAGCCAGCGTGAGTCACACAAATGCTGGTCTAAAAGCATTATTATACTTTAATTGAAAACATTTAAGATAACAGGACTATGCAGTATTTTCTAATGTCTCTCTTAACCTTATCACTGTCTAATTTATTCTCGTTTAACTAAAAAAAGAATGCATACAATATAGTCCCGAATTCATTTATGCAAATAGAGATGCCTCTGTGATATGATGCTGCCATTGAGGCCTAAGTCTTTGGTGCTCCACAGCTGAAGTAGCTGATACTTACACATGGCTTAACCGTTTTCAAGAAATTTACACACAAACACACACACAAACACATATATGCACATGTGAACAGAATGTATTCTTTCTCCCTTTATAAATAAGGCAATAAAGGAAATTCAATAACTCTTCTTAGCAGGTGCTCTGCTCTCCATGTTCTTTATGACTCCATTATACTGAGTCTCCTACCCTTGAAAACCACAGTAGTTTTACATAAAATTATCTTGTCAATCTTAAAGGATAAAAGTTTTGTTCCACTTTTGACATTTCCTTCTCTAACACCTGAAAATGAAAGGATTCCAATATTTATAGGTTCTGTCATTTCCTACCCAGTAGTCCACATTCTCACCGAAGAATTTATCATTTAGTAATTCACAAGAGTAGTGAGGACCCAGTAACATATTTATCATTTTTGATTATCATTCTGACACAAATACAGGGAGAGTTGTATTGGGTTCAGAGATTTAGGTTCCTGGAAATCTACCAGGGTTTGGTAGCTGAAACTTTTCTGTGTCATAACTAAGGAAACAGAGAAAAGATTTTCATTCATCTCCAAACAGAATTTCAGAGAATCTTTAAGAAGTCAGAGATGGAAAGGCACACACTTGGGATTTTCTATGCTTTCTAAAAGAGTTAGCTAAAGGGCTGAAAACTGTGAACACACTGCACTTCTCAAACAGTAGTTTGGAAAGGATAGACTTGAGCTCCTTGATGGTGACAGTTTGGGGTGGTAACGGAGCTGCCAGTCTCGTGACTAACAGTAACCTGTTCAGAAAGAAGCCACTGTTTCAGAGCTCTGGGTGGGCTTTCTCCTATGAGACTTGGATGACAGGCATTTAGAAGATGATATGCTAATATAAAACTAAATGAAGGAATCCTTCAGGTGCTAGTTTTGTTGTAGGGGAGTAAATGTCTTAGGGAGTTTAGGTGATTGCCTTAGGAAACAACAAAATTTAACAGACTTTTATTTAAGATCCCACCTTCTGAAGTATTTTCAACAAGAAGGGCTCATCCCTTCTCAAATATCTCTGGAGGAACTCTGATTTGAATGTAATTCAAAACGTTTAGTGATGTGCCATCAAATTTTGATTACTGTAACAAATACCAGTGGCAATACTGTTTTCAAGAGGAAAGATTGTTCTGGATCACAATTTTGGAGTCTGAAGTCAATGACTGGGAATGTCCATTGCTTTTAGATTTCTGGTGGGGCAGGAAGAGGGGGATAACACCACAGTGAGAGAGCTGTCTGCTCCAGAAATACCCCTCAAGGTCATTCCCCAAATTGTCTACCTATCACTCAACAGCACCGTGGTTTTACTAACTCTCAGAGCATCAACTCACCAACACAGGCCTCTGTGTAGTTCTCTCCGGCTACCTCAGCTTTGAGTCCTGCACGTACTGCAAGCCAGCATATGAGTGCTTGTGTTCTGGATCAGCTTTCCAAGGATGCTATCCAGGGATCCTAGCTAGGCGGTGGCATTGCAACACAGAGGTCCTCCATACAGAGAAATGAGCAAAAATGTGTGTGTTCAAGATGTGGAAGCACCCAGTAAGTGTGCACAGTCATCTACCGTTTGTGCTTAGGAAACCAGCTGAAGAGAACGGCGACATTCTGGAGCTCCTACTTCTCAGTGAGTAACTGTCAATCGCTTCTGGAAACTAAGAAGAAAGCAGAGCTTCTCTAAAATGGGAAGCTGGGATTGGCATAAAGCCACTAATTTCTAGATTTCCCCATGAAAAACTCACTGAAAATTACTAACGCAGAGTGAACGCTGGGGATGTTGAAGGGCCCTGGCCATCTTGCTCCTGCCAGTGTCTTGGAAAATCAGAGTTTCTATTTTAGAAAATTGCTACCTCCTTAAGCGTCAGTGATCTGGGGACTGGCGACGTAGAAGAAGTAGCTCATCTTTCCTCAGAGTTTGAAACAGACACTCCTAAATTCTGAAGTTCACTTGCTTCTGGAGCGTTGAAAGCAACATAATGAGAGTGCAGAAGAAGAACAGAAACTTTCAGAGGTTTTCGTGAAAACCCTAAACTCTACAGTCTGGTTCAGTCACTTCAAAAAGAGACAGACCACAGCCAGTGTTGGTAGCTTGGTTCCCGGAAAAGGCTACGTAGGTTTGTATTGTTGGTCAGTTTAGTCAGTCTATATGCCCAGAGATGGCAGAGACATCCAAAGCTCTGATTCCAAGCCTGGAAGGGCATTTCTGAAGATGAGGAACTGCAGCAGATTCTCGATGATATCCAGACAAAGTACAACTTTCGGTATTAATGTCCAGACACTGCTCCAGAGACTGCTCAGAACGGCACCGCATTCCAGCCTGGTCAGCCTCACACAGAAGTGCCGTAGCAGACACTTTAGGCCAATATTGTAGTGTTTGCTTTATTGAGATAAAATGTCACTGTGTGGTCCTCAAACTCATGACAAGTCTCCTGACTCATGACCAGTCTCCTGCCCCAGCCTCCCCTGTGCAGGAGGTACAGGTGGGAGCCAACACTCGTGGTTTGGCTTTTGCAGAGCAAAGGTTAAACCATAGTTATCATGGCTTCTCAGTGCAGCCTTGGAAGGGCTGTTACTGTCAAGCTTGCTGCAATCAGAACCGGTGAGGTGGAAAGATGTGTTGACTATCTCTTACCTTGCTATTTTGGATCCCATTTTACTCATTTCAATTTTTAATATAAATATAGTTTGTAGTTTTTAAAACTAAACTGTTATATCAAAAAGAAAATAGCAGTATATTATATTTTACTTCCCAAGAACCATGTCTGCCAATGACATGGTATCCCATATCTGCATATCACATGGTACCCCATATTTACCCATCACATGGTACCTCATGTCTGTCCATCACATGGCACCCCATATTAAAGAACAGTTCATGAATTCTTTTCATATTAGTAAAAATTCTAGAGTATTTGTACAGATTCATACTAAAAAAAATTTGTACAGATTTCATAATAAAAAAATACTTTTCTGTCTTAGCCTTAAAGTCGGCCTATGGAGTCTTTTGATTTGTATACATTGATTCTATATTTATAATGTGGTCAAATTAAAGTTTTTATGAAACTGATTTCTAAAAGTTATCTAGATAAAAATGTATATGTCTCAGTGAGGTTGACACTAACTCCTGACATTTTAAATTCACGGGAACAGTGCCACGATTGCTAATAGCTGTGACGTGAGTGTGTGTTGTCCCTACGGTGTTTGAAGTGGAGAGACAAGGAGTCGTGGTTCCCAGTACAACTCGGAAAGTAGAAAATTACCTTCAGTATCGACAGCAAAGCAGAAAGCAACACAGCTGATGGCATGAAAGTATGATGTTTCCAGCAGTAAAAGGATGAAATAATTGATATCATCAGCAAATAGTAGTTGAATGTTTCTCATACATAACAATTATAGGCTAAATGTTATCAATATTCATTGAACTCATGAAAGGCAGAAATCAATAAACAAGAATATGGAGAGCTTTCACCTACTTTTGATATGTTACTTGATCGACTTGCAGATCGCCCTGGGGACTTTTCATTCTGAAAAATAAAAGCAGAAACACTGATTAAAGGAAAGGGTAGGCCAACTTTTCAGCACCACAGGGAAACAAAAGAGCATCACCCAGGTTTACTGAGTGTCCCAACAGATGGACACACAAAGAGCTCATGCAAAATGGCTTTTATCAGATAGCATTTCTCTAGTATATAACAGTACAGTGTTAATATATTTCAATTAACTTCAAAGTAACAATTAAACTAGCAATACTTGTTTACATGAAATTATTCTTTCTACAGAAATCCCTACTATGTATTCTCTTTGCAAATTAGACAATGGAAATACAGCCCATTGTTTTATTTTTGTTTTAGCAACCAGAATATTATGAGTAAATTCTAGTTTCCCAAACAAATAAATACCCTGTGCTAGAAGTGTGGTAGGAACCTTCACCTTGTGCTCTTGAGAAACACGTTTTATTGGTCTTTTCTGTCATTTCGCATGCTTAGAAACACTTGTTCTTTAAAATTTTAAATGCTCTAAGTTATGTCTTAAGATTTAAAACTTAGAAATGTCTTAAAAATCTATATCCTGCTCTTGCCTCTTAGACAATTTGTAGTTTAGAAGAGATGGTGCACCAAGAGTGCTTTTGAAGGGCATTTTTTATACCATGAAATTTTAAAGCAAAAAGTGACCCGAAGGAATTCAGCTTCCTAGTATGAAGGCAGGTGATTCTTTCCCATGGAACTAAAGACACAGGGTCCAAGTTAGGGGTGATGCTGCACTTCTGACTGTTGTCTGTTTGCTATTTCTCTTCTTCTAATCACCCGTCGGAGGATAACTGAGCAGAAAACCAGAGTTTATGGACATGCATGCAGAGTGCACACAGTACTCAACTTAATGCTGTCTCAGGACCCACAGAAGAACAAACCAACCAAAAGTGCTGCATAGATAAGGGAGGTGCTCTCCAGGCCCCAGCACATATGAATTTGGCAGCTGATTGTTACAGGAGGAGGGAGAATCTTTCTGTCTGAAGTTATGGCCACTGGTCAGCTTTCCGGCACCAGTGGATGGCCCCAGGCAAATGCTGTATCCCTGAAATTTCCTATAAAGACTTGTGGTGGCAGATGTGCTGTGGTGGAGAAACAGGCTAGAGGCATTGCAAACTGGTGCTGTGTTCTACACAGATCATGTGGCATCCATCTCCTGTAAGTACTGATGTCACCGAGGGGCATGTTATTACAGACTGAGATGCATCACGAAGATATGATTAGTCACACCTAATAACAGCCTGGGATCCAGCCTGAGATGGATGTGCTTGCTGCCCACATTAGCTGCCTGTGTTTCCCTGATTAGCTCTTCTGGTGATGGAGAATGGCACTTTGCTCCTGACAGCTCAAGTCTTCTCCCAGACACTAGTTAACAAAATCAATCCATCTTTCTCTCTCAATGAAATTCAGAGTTTTGACACATTATTGTGTGAAACAGAGGAAAATAAACCATACAAAATAATAGGTTTCTGGGGAATGCTCGTAGTAGTGATAGTGGTTATTTTGCTTGCCCATTTTTCATTCATGTGGCATTTGAGAGTGTGTTTAAGGCGTGGTAAATGTACTGATGCACCATGAACCAAGAAGAATTGAAAATGTTATGTAACATGTGTCCTTAACTATTCAAACTAAATAAGACTTGGTGCTAGTTTGAAATAGAACAGAGAGGGTCAATTCAGTTTCCAATGGAGAGCAGTTCACCATAGGGATATGTATTTACTCTGTCTCTATAGCCTCCACTCAAGGAGAGGAGGCATGCAGCTGATAGTTTTGTGCCTCAGAGAGCTGTATAATATGAAATCTATATTCCCTATTTTCTCTGAATGTAAGTTCAGGCACTGAAAGAAGAAAGTGAGCTTAGGGAAAGGTTAACCTTTTCCATAGTTAAGTTCTCTAGTGTTCTATGCCAGTCATGGAAAAGGCGGGCTCATAAGGGAAATGAATGGCAGAGTACCATGGATATTATTCCCGTGTTGGCAGTGATCTAAAGTGTGAGAATGCCTTGCCATCAGATGTATGCTGGCATATTGGCATTAGTTAGGTGGATATTTGACACTTGTGGATGTGAATTTCGATGCTACAAAATGGGGAAGATAATATCTTCAGGATTGTTATAAGAATAGAATAATATATGAAGACAAACATTTTTCATATTACAAGGTTATGCATAGATGGAAGAAATACCCAGAAAGGTTCCCACCAATTTATGGAGGCCATGAAGAATATAGGAGTCACAATTTTTCCCCACCATCATCTTGGTTTCTCTGTCTTTTAATGTTTGGATGGATTATGTTCTGGCATGTAAAATTTAAGAAATACAAACAACTGGATAGCCAATAAGTGTGCTCTTCCCTGGGAAAGACTATTTCTCCCATGCTTAGCATTCCCAGTTGTCTGTAATTCCTTATAGAATTTATCCTTTACAGGCTTCCCCCATATACTTTACCATGTCTGTTCTTGTTCAGCTCGTGTTTCTGTGGTCATGTTGATGAGAGTTTAGGGGGGTAGCTTCTGGCATTACTAGGAGGCACAATCTCACAGCAAAGTCTCCGGTTCTCTGACTCTTCCAATCTTTTTGTCCCCTCTTCTGCAATGTTGCCTGACCAAATGAACACCTCTAAAATGTACGTATGCTAGCATTATATAGACGGATAAGGCTGTATTTATGAATATATGTGTAAATATATTCATGGAACAATAGTTAATGAAAAAAGCATGAATTTCAAAGAGAACAAGGAGAGGTGTATGGCAGGGTTTGGAGGATGGAAAAATGAAGGGAGAAATGATGTATTTATAATCTCAAAAATAAAAGAAAAAAAGTGAAGTTTTATTTACCCAAGGGATGTTGGTTTCTTGCTTTGGAAGGAAAGCACCAGAGAAATTTTCTCTCCTGAAAAGCTCCCAGAGCAATCTCTCCTGTTTGTTGTTAATTAGCTGGGTGGCTTGTTCCATTACTATTGAATGACATATTCTTTTTTGTGGATTAGCCAATATGGTTGTTATTCCTCACTATGATCAGGTTATGTACTTTGTGTTAGATCAAACATAAGCTGTCTCCATCCTAATGCATCTCACTGCCACTCACCTTCCAGTGACTTTTAAGCTGGGAGAACTTGGAGCCAACAACAGTTTCTGTCTAGTTATATGAAAAGTGTAGGATCATTGAAGAAGTAATGTTGGATCTTAATATCATTTCCAGCACACAGAGAAAAACTCAGAGTTTCAAAGTCTTATTTTTAAGATTTTCAAAAAGTATCTAATTTTAGCTGGTCATGAATATATCTGATATTATTAGTTTTGTCATTACTATACTAAATTTTCTTTTGAATTTAATCTTGCTAAGCATGGTAGGATTTGTATATGATGCATATGTATGTGTGTGTCCAAGTGTGTGCTCATCCAAGTGTGTACATGACGAAGCCAAAGGTGGAGTTTGGGTGTCTTCTCTGAAGCTCTTCACCCTCTTTGAAATGGTTCCCATCATGGAATCAGGGGCTTCCTGTTTCAGCTACAGTGATCATTTAGGAAGCCGCTGGGATCTGCCTGTCTCTGTCTCCATCCCCAGCAATGGAATTACAGTTAGGTAACAACAGGCCCACATTTTTAAATATAAAATGTATTTAATCTATGTGTTTTTCACATCACGTACTTTTGATCCCATTCATTTCCTGTTCCATCACTTCTGCCCTTTACCCCTGCCATCCCCGCTGAATTAAAAAAAAAATCAAGATAAAAAATGAAGAAAACAAAATGAGTAAAAATAGGGAAGGAATTAAAAATTGTGTCACGAAAGCTGCAATGTGACTCAAGAAGTCACACTGTATAACCTTTAGTTTATACATCTCCTTTTGCAAGTCTTCATTGCAGAGTCATTGGTCTGGTTCGAGGCCTCTGGTCTCCACTATACTTTAGATGCCAGGCCTCCATCAGGACTCTTCCTGGGTATTTCTCTGGTGTCCTGTGTTATGCAGCTTTGGGTCTGCAGGTCAGGTCCCTTCACGTGCTCCAACAGACCATACGTGGAGTGGATGTTGGGCCAGTCAAGTCATAACCCTGGGTCTGGGCCTGGGCAGATATAAGCTCAGTCTGCCAGATGGGAGATTGGGACATCTCTCCCAGGGTCACAATTTCAGGGCTAGCTCACCCCCATCTGAGCTAACCATGTTGACTCTATTGTGCTTCCCTGGTGAGGTACAGGACCTATTACCCTAAGTGCTGTAACTGGTGGGGGTCAGGAATGGCTGTCCCACTCATGTGACCACAGAGCCATCTCTCCCACCTGCCTCTGACATTGATGGGTGGAGGGGGCACTTCTCCCCTGCCCCTGTTGCCACAAGGCAGATGGGTAATAGGGACAGCTGGCTTAGGTCCAATTCTTTAAGTGAGTGCTGAGGATCCAAACTCAGGCTTCCACGTTTATACAAGCACTTTACCCACTGTCCTATATGTGGGAAAATGTCAGAGAGGAGACTTTAGAAATTTTGTTTAAAATGTACATTAGTGCTTATGAGATGGTTCATAGGGTAAAGGTGCTCCCACCAAGGCTGAAAATCTGAGTTTGCTCCCTGGAACCCACATGGTAGGAGAGAAGTCAAACCCACAAGTTGTTTTCTGACCTCCATATACATATGCCATGGCAACATATGCATGCGCCCACACACATGCACACACACACACATGTATACACACATGCATGCACACACACACACACACACACACATTGTGGTAGTTTGAAAGAAAATGGTCTCCAAAAGGAATGGCATATTTAGAAAGTGTGGCTTTATTGTAGTTGGTGTGGTTTTGTTAGAGGAAGTGTGTCACTGTGGGGTCAGGCTTTAAGGTCTTCTATGCTAAGGCTATGTTCAGTGTGGGACAGTTCACTTCCTGTTGCTCACAGATCAAGATGCAGAACTCTCAGCTCCTCGTCCAGCACCACGTCTGCCTGCATTCTGCCAAGCATCTCACTATGATGATCCTGGACTGCAGCTCTGAAACTGTAAGCCAGCCTCAATTAAATGCTTTCCCTTTAACAGTTGCCATGGCCGTGCTGTCTCATCACAGCGGTAGAAACCCTAGCTAAGGCACAGGCAGAAGTAAATAAATAGATGTGTTTTAAAAAGAGATTTAACACTGAAGCACAAAGAAGGCAGACTGAGTTGCTCTCACGGAGTCGGTGATGTGCTGCTTTTCCTCCCAGCCTCCCCCAAGAGTAAGGATCAACAGTGCATGAGAAGAGAAAGAAACGAAGCAAGCCGGAAGGGGATCGAGGAATTTAGTACTCTATTTTTTACAAAGGGAGCTAAAACTTGTAATAAAATAAACATTTAAAATTGCACCTTGTAGACAAAAATAAGGAAAATTAGTCAGAGCTCTGAGACACTCAATAGCGCAAAGAAATTTTTAGTGATAGATTCATAAAATGTCTTCCAGCAAAGGAAAAACAGTAAATGTCATTGGGGCATTAAAAGTTATTTGACCTTAAGCATTGCAGAGGCTTACAGAACTCTTCATTTGACTTTAATAAAATCAGAAACACAAATTTAGGAGATTGTTAATCCTGAGATTTTCAAGAGAAAGACTGGTTTCACAAGTTAAAACAAATTTGAATCAAACTTTAATTAGATACTGAACGGGGTGGACTCTGGTCAGGCCCATTCTGGGATTCTTAGGAATGATCACAAATCATGCTTTGCGGGGCTTAAAAATGCAAAACCCATTGTTCATTGCACTTCCCATTGTGTTCAATCAAGGGCAGGCATACATCCTGATGTGTTTATTATCTGTGTTAATCTCACCCACATGTGATCAAACACATCTGGTGTAGTTGGTTCAAACAAACTTTGTTTAGCAGAGTCAAAACATGTGGTATGTTCCTCAAGAACTACATCTCCCAGCACTCCAGGAAGTTATCTTGTCCATGGGCAAGTGGGGCTCACAGGATAACTTTCACTTTTACAAGATGACCACTCTTTTTTTTTTTCTTGTTTTTTGAGGCAGGGTTTCTCTGTAGCTTTGAAACCTATCCTGTAGACCACGCTGGCCTCGAACTCACAGAGATCTGCCTGCCTCTGCCACCAAGTGCTAGGATTAAAGGCGTGCACGACTATTGCCTGGCACATAATGACAACTCTTAACTACCTGAAAATGAATTACGTTCATTAAAAAAATATTAGGCCCAAAGGAAAAATAACTCTCTAGAATGTAGCTTTATAAATCATCACTGTTTGGGTGGAAATTCCATCCCAAGCCTCCTCCCCTGGGAGTTGCCTCAGCCCAGACTCCCTCTCTGAGAAAGCCCACCAAACAATGACCCCTCCCCAGAGATACTCCCACAGGGTATTTAAACTGCCCTGGCTCCCAAAGAACAAACACATGGTTTTCCAGTCTTTCTTTCCCAGTATCATCTTTGGGACCTGGAAGGTAGCGCTACCTGGGAGCATTGGTATCCATTAAACCTGGGTTTTTTTCTAACTCAGTTTGATTTGGTCTGATTTGGATTATTGGGTCAGTGGAGATGCTTATTGAGGTGCAGAAACTTTTCAGTCACACATTTGAAAAACATTAAAAACTGTATTCAGATAAAAATTCGTTATTGTAGGGACTGTTGAGATGACTCAGCAATTAAGAGTACATGCTGTTCTTCCAAGACCTGAATTTAGGTTTCCTGCATCCATATCCCTCAACTCACAAATCCCTGAAACTCCAGCTCTAGGTAGATTCAAGAACTTCCTCTGGCCTCCACAGACCTCCCCAGGCACATGGTATACACATACATAGACAAACACTATATGGATAAAAATGAACTTTACAATTATTGTAAACATTGTCAGTATTCAATGATATAACAGAAAGGATATAAAAATACAATAAAAAGTTTTATGCTGATAAATTTTAGACAGATAGAAGAGATTCTTTCCTTGAGACAAGCACTTTGTAAATAATCAGAGAACAGAAAAGTTTCTCATTCAAACATGTTACGAGAGAGAGCAAAGTGTAATAAAGACAAAAAGGAAGCATAACCGTAGATGAGAAAAACTTCAAGATGACTAAGGAAACATCATTCCAACAAATCTCCAAATGGAATGAAATAAATGATGCTGTCGAGAAATAAAATTCATAAGAATTGATTATGAAGAAGAAGAGAGTATGAAAAGCTGAGAAGTTAAGTAAAAAGTTATCCATCCCCAGATAAGGACATGATGATTGTACAGCTGAGATATTTTGTTTTGGAAGAAAACCAATTTAAATTTCACTTATAATAATCATGTCAGAGAAGCCTACATTTGTCTGATTGATGTGATTCATCTTTTATAAATGAATTGTCAAACAGTTTGAGACAATACCCACAAAGACATAAAGAAGAGACAAGACAATTGTTCTCTGTTTTCATTTATGAGTACAAAACACAAAAATGTTTTGAAAATATCAATACATATTTAAATGTTATTGTAAATCTTTGATGTATTATCATAATTTCCACAGAATAAAATGAATGGATTCACTCCAAGTATTTTTTTTATCATAGAATGTCAACATGTGCTACCCCAACACATTGAAAGATACAAAGTTCTATAACTAAATGTTGAAAAGCGAATATAATTTTAAGTAAAATATAAAAAGTTTTAAAATTCAATAGAAATATAAAATTCAAAATAAAAATATAAAAGTCTTAAAAGACAATGTTTTAAAAAACAACATTAAGCAAAATCCTAAACAGTGAAATTTTGGAATGCCACGTACGAAACAACTCCTTTCTGTGAGGGAGGCTACTTTTCTTATTATCCAATTTTCTCAGAGTTTCTAGGAAACAAAAGAAAGAAAATAGAACATTTGGTAGAGAAATTCTGAAAGAGAAGCAAAACCCCAATTTTCTCTTATTGATGGTGCTACAGCTCAAGTGTCCATAGCTAAAGCAAATTACTGTGGCTAATGAGATCCCAGTGTGGGGTCCAGACACCAGACAATTATACCAGGGCAGCATCAAAGTCTCCTAAAATGTACTCTACCCATCCTGGATGGACAGAATAGTCATGGGGCACATTCCTTCCCAGGGATGTCATTTTTCTAGTCTTCTGCTTCAGGCTGACTAAAACAGATTCCTCTAAATCAGATGTGGACAGATCTAGCAATTGTTGCTTCCTTCCTATCACATATACGTGCCATGTAAGTTCTTCTTGCTCTTTTCTCTTGCCCTGATCTTGGTACTGTTGTCACAATCAACAGAAAGTCAGAGAAGTCAGAGCCAAATTCCAGATGCTAAAGATGCTTGGAAAAGTAAGTGGGGGAGTATCTCCTGTCAAGTTGAACCACACCCAGTCCCATCATCACAGAGGGAAATTATCATTTTACTCACCACAATGACCTTTCGTGTCTTCTTTATGGAGATACTACAAAGTCAATAGGAATGGCTTCCCAGCAAATATCCAAAAATGTGATTGATACTATCCTGAGTGAGGTAACACAGACCCAAAAAGATGAACATGGGATGTACTCACTCATAATTGGTTTCTAGCCACAAATAAAGGTCAGTGAGTCTTTATTTTGATATCCTAAAGAAGCTAAATAAGAAGGTGAACCCAAAGAAAAACATAGAGCTATCCTCCTGGGTAGGGGAAGTAGACAAGATTGCCAGGCAAAAAATCGGGATCTTAAGGGTGGGGTGGGAGGGGGGTAAGGGGAGATGGGGAGAAAAAAGTGAGAAGGGTTGGATGGGGAGAACCTGGGGCAACGGGATGATTGGGATACAGGAAGGTTGGATAGGGGAGCAGGGAAGCACATATCTTAATTAAGGGAGCCATCGTAGGGTTGGGAAGAGACTTGGACCTAGAGAAGCTTCCAGGTGCCTAAGGAGAGGTCCCCAGTTAGTTCCTGGGGCAGCTGAAGATAGGGAACCTGAAATGATCCTATCCTATAGCCTTACTGATGAATATTTTGCATATCACCATAGAACCTTCATCTGGCGATGGACCCACACTGGAACACTGGACTGAGCTCCCAAAGTCCCAATGAGGAACAGAAGGAGGGAGAAGATGAGCAAGGAAGTCAGGACCAAGAGGGGTGCACCCACCCACGGAGACAGTGGGGCTGATCTATTGGGAGCTCACCAAGGCCAGCTGGATTGTGACTGGAAAAGCATGGGATAAACCCGAACTCTCTGAATATGGCGGACAATGAGGGTTGCTGAGAAGCCAAGGACAATGGCACTGGGTTTTGATCCTACTTCTTGTTCTTACTTTGTGGGGGCCTAGCCAGTTTGGATGTTCACCTTCCTAGACCAGGATGGAGGGGGGAGGACTTCGGACTCTCCACAGGGCAGGGAACCCTGACTGCTCTTCAGACTCGAGAGGGAAGGGGAGAGGAGGGGGGGAGGGGGGGAGGAGTGGGAGGCTGGGAGGAGGCGGAAATTTTTTTTTTCTTTCTCAATAAAAAAAAAACACTAAAAAAATGTGATTGATGATTAGGAACCTATTTAATAACAAAAGCGTAAAAGCTTAAAGGACATGAACTGTAAAATAAAGCTTACCGAGGCTCACAATCACATTCTGAGCAGATGAGAGCACAGATCTAGTCTCTGATGGAAAGATAGTTTTATAAGATATAAATTTTATAAAGTTGACGTAGGAGTAGGATGTATCAGAAAAAGTCAGGCTCCTGATGGGATGATGTTTAAAGTATTGGAAACAAGAAAATCTGAAATAGGTCTAAACTGTAAGGAGTTTTATGATGAGAAAAAAATGACACAGATAAGACGGGACCCAAAAGCTATTAAACATTGACTTGTTTTGTCTGGAAAATGTATAGGTTCCCAGAGAAGCCAGAAGATGGCACTGAATCCCCGGGTGTTGATGGTACAGGTCTGGGTGGTGGAAACCAAACCAGGGTCCTCTGCAAGAGCAAGTGCTGTTCACCTCTGAGCTGTCTCTTGCCCTCCCCCCATACATGGATATACACACACAAAGAAAAAAGCAAGGGGAAGAAACTCAACAGGAAAACAATCACATGTTAGAATGGAAATTCACAGAAATAAGGAATGCTGCTCATTGCACACATGAGAACATGATTAGAAGAACCGGAGCAATCAGGACGATGTCGCTTGAAGAAAATTGTCCTATTGAAGGGAGATTTTTAAAGGAATCATCGCTTGCTGGTGACCACAGAAGGAAAGAATGTTTAGCACCGTGATTTTCCTTTTGCAGTCTTATTGGAAAACAACCTGGCAAGATGTAAGATTCAAACTATCAATTTATGCAGTAGCATCACTGGAGAACTTATGTTTTATGTAAAGCTCTATTTTAATAGAAGCAGCAATACTCCTGGTAAGAGAGGTATGCTAAATGTTTATGTCTCAAAGTTTGAAATCCTCATCATCTCAGACTCTGTTCTGTGACTGGAACTCTGGGCACCTCAACAAGGGTGTGTCACCTGACTCTTTTCCAAGCTTTTCCAAGCTTTCTCAACAGGGGGCACCGCGGGCAAGGTGCAAGGCTGAAAGGAAATGGCTGGGTGTTTCCTCTGGGCATCTTCCCTGCCTCTGGTGCTCCTGAAGCTTGCTCTTGAAAAGGGAAAGTTCTGCGACAGGGCAGGTACATTTCCCTCCTGCAGCAGTGCCTAAACCCAGTGGGCAGTTTCCTCCCACTTGGAGAGGCAGGCTTCTGGTGGGTTTAGAGACGCTAGCACCTGTCAGTTGGTTTCAATTTTGTGGAAACTTTTCTACTTAGTTCATGAACCTATATTGGAACAACATTTTAATAAAAAGAAATGTATGTGGGAGTGTGTGTGTGTGTGTGCGTGCACGGGAGTGTGTGGCATGTGCACGCACGCGCACCATGCTTTGTGTGTGAAATGAGAGGGCAGTTTGCAGGCAGAGCCTCTCACTTTCCCACTCCATGTGTTCAGGTTATTAGGCCTGGGAGCAAGTCCCTTCCTCTTCAAAGCCATCTCACCGACGCATCAAAAAGTTTTGCTTTTCTCTTCTAATTAACAGAGAGAACAGTGCTCTCTTTGGGTTTCTATTGCTGTGAAAAAACAGTATATAACTAAGTGCAATGTGGGGAGGAAAGGGTTTGTGTCATTTTACAACCTTCAGGTCACAATCCCTGAAGGAATTCAGGGCAGGAACTCAAGGCAGGAACTGAAGCAGAAGCTGTGGAGGGATACATTTTATTGGCTTAATCCTCATGGCCTGATTAGTCTGCTTTCTTTAACCACAGAGAACACATTTGTCCAGGGAGGTTTCACCCACAGGAGGCTGGGCCCTTCCATGTCTGTCATCAATCAAGCAAATGCCCTACAGGCTTTGCCCACAGGCCAATCTGGTGGGGAAATTTTCTCACATATGACTCTAGCTTAAATCAAGTTGACAAAACAAAACCCAAAACCCAAGCAAGCCAAATGCTCAACAATAGAGAGAGATAATTAAATAATTTAGAGTCAGTCACTCCCTGGAATATGGTGTAGTTTGGGGGAAAGGAAGTGGATAGTTAAAATTACCTAGAGAAAAATCTGCTGACAAGTTCTATTGTTAAAATGCTTTCTTCTCCCAAGAATAACATGTAGATATCCATCTTTTTACGGCCTTTTCCCTGTGAGTCTTTAACATTTCGTCATTTGTCTTCACTTTTCTACCTGAGCATCTGGGTGCCAGTAGTAACTAAAGGTGTTGTGTGCCCATTTGACTCTGAAGCTGTACTTCCACAGGCATGCCAGGTGTCTTCCATACACCTCTTCAGAGCCCTGCCACGCTCTGTCACATAGTGAAGAATCTCATCAGAGGCTACACGCCTCCAGGATTCCCATCTCATTCTACCCAGGCAAAGTCTCCATAGAAGGCTAAAAATGGTGGATACTGGTTAACAATAATTAATCACCCTACCAATATCTGTAGCTTGAGGTCCCAGTATTGTCATGATGCTTTAATCACATCTGTGTCTTAGGATATACTCCTTTTCTAGTTCAGGATGGTGGGTGTTAGTCAGGACTGTTTCAGCCAACAGGATTGTGGTAATTTGAATGTAATTGAATCTCCATAAACTCATAGAGAGTGGCACTATTAGAAGTGTGGTTCTGTTGTAGCAGGCATGGTCTTGTTGGTAGAAGCCTGTCACTATGGAGGTGGGCTTTGAGGTCTCATATAAGCTCAGGCCACACCCAGACTCAGACCACTTCCTGTTGCCTGCAGGATCAAGATGAAAAGCTCTCAGCTCCTTCTCCATCTCTATGGCTGCCCGCATGCCATCATGTCCTGCCATGATGATAACAGACTAAACCTCTGAAATTGTGAGCCATTCAAGGAAATGTTTTCCTTTATAAGAGTTGTTGTGGTCATAGTGTCTCATCACAGCAACAGAAACTCTATGACAAGCATATTGAACTATCATTTATATTTTCCACATGTAATGATATATCTATCTAAACAGAATAGGTTTCTCAAGGTATTTAATTGGGAAAAGCCTTCTGTTTCTTTCTAGTTACAGATGGAGAAAATCCCATAAAACTTTAGTATTTTTTGCTCCCTATATTATTGTTATAACTATTATTATCATTAATGATTATTATTACTCATGCATACTATTTTTTAATCAAGTTAATAACTTAGAAAGTGATTTTGAAGATGTGTTCTCCTTTTATTTATTAACTACAGTCTAAAACCACTTAAGATACTCGGTAATTTTCAAACATTCAAACCTGTTTTGGTGTAGGAATTACATTGTTTTCTTCTATAGCCTTAGGAGTGGGGATATATTTGCAAAACAGGTTGAATATTAGACATCAATAATTTAAAGTCTGCCACTTGGTGGGATGTTGTCATTAATATTTTTCATCTTTTGTGCTAGTAAAACACCTTAATGACCACATATTTCTCGAAGATGTCAGGAAAAATTCAGTCTAGTTTGTTTATTAGTTTTGGAAAATATTTAAAAAAATCTAAAATCCTAATGGCATATGCATAATATATACATTATCTCTCCAATTTGGTATCAGAAAATTTATTTGGGTGGAAAATTAGACGATATGTCCTTTACATTAAAGAGTTTGTTAATTAAAAAGCCCTCATATTTAGAAAACAGTTGATCCATATAGATTTAAATTTTTTTTCTTTCTGCACTTGTGGAGGAACCACATTGAAATGGGAACAGGGAGCAACTACTTTGAATCTATTACTGTGAGTAACTTCTACCGTTTTTCTGCTTCATTATGTAATCCTTTTCTGAGTCTTCCCTCTGTCAATAATGCATAAAGAAATAAGATGGAATTTTATACCTGAGAACACACTTTCTAGTTTTACTTAAGATTTTTCTAGTTAAACAAATCAACACACAAGCTTAACTGTGGATGAGAACATAATTCCAGGATTTTCTGGTAGTACCCACATTACTGTTACATAGCAATCTCTGATGAAATGAAACATTCTCTCCTGAAAAAAGGAAGGAGGCTCCCTAAGCTTTAAGAGGCAAAGAGAACTTACAAGTCTCAGGAAGTAAACAGAACTTACAGGTCTCTGTTGGGAAACAAAACTAACAAGACATAAGAAGTCAACAACTCACAAGGCTCAGGAAATTCCTAAAATATACAAGGTCCTTCCCCAAAGTTATATAAGCAGTATGGCTTACTGTGGAGAGGAATCTCTCCCACGTGTTAGACTATTGACATGCCTGGAAGCCATGCATATATAGAAGAGGTAAAAAATGTAAAGTATAGAATTTTTCACTACAGTACACAAGAAGATGGATATGCACTTTCATCCAGATATTGATGTTTTGAAACAAGGCAGTATTAGGAAATTATGGTTTATCCCGGAAGATTTGTCTATTATATAACTAGTTCCCAGGAAGTTGTCATTGAAGACAAAAATCTTATTTTTATAATGACTTTTTACTTGACAATAGATTGTGCAGGACCTTGCAAATTTGATCAGTGTGACTCCATTTAACTTAAACAAAAATGAGAAAACAAAACTAAGTACCTGATGTGTACTTATTTGACTTTAGTATTTATTGTTTATTTGTTTATGGACATCATGCTCAATTTATGACATTAATCTGGTCAGAGTAACTTCAAAAATTTTATTTTTCTTATAATGGATACAGTTTTTCTATGAGTCTAGAACTCTCAAACTTAGAGTGATGCTCCAGTCTCAGCTCCCTGGATGCTGAGATTATAGGTAAGTACCAACAACCTGGTCAAATTATCTGTTTCACAGAGGTAAGCATGATTCTTTTTTATGTGTTTTTATATGATAATTAAGATGATAATGATATATTGAAGTCAAGTCAGAACTACAAAATATGCAATATGTATAAATCTACTATTACTATGTAAAATGAGCAGATAATACACTTTGAAACATGTATGAAAACAGCCATTTAGGATAACTGATATCCTTTCTTTACCTAAAAGGTAACAGGGCGTGCAAATCCATTCATTTCTACAATGATGATGACGTTTTCATTATTGAGCACATTCAGGATCCATACACCGAAGACCACTGGGAAATCACCTGTGAGCGGCTGACAGAATTGTGGAGCAATGCTACTCAAAAGCCCATCAACTAAGAATCAAAAGTGCAAATGACTGCTTTCGTTTAAGTTGGTTACTGAACAACAATAAATCTAATGAGTCCAGATTCCAAGCAAACAAACTAGCACTTGTCACAGAGATAGTCTGCTAAGAATCAACCTTTTAATATGAATAACATATTTACTTATAATGCCACTAAAAATCTGAAATGCTTCAAAGTGATGTAACATTTATTTTACTAAAAGTTTTATGCCCTCCCAAACAGTGCCGTCACTGGAGACCAAATGTTCATATACATGAGCCTACAGGGCCATTTTTTATTCAAACAGCCACATGTACTGCACATTTTAATTACTTCAAAATTCAGTATGCAAATTATTCCTCAATAGGGTTATATAAATAAAATGGATCATAGCACTCGTCTGCTGCAAGACATCTATTGCATTATGGCATGTTTTGGAATAAGATTTAAAGTTCCCGATGTCGTTTCTACAGTTCTATGTGATCTTGCAACTGTTTCATTCTTTGTTTATAGTTATTCTTTTCACTATTATCTAGTTTCCTTCTGACACCAAAGACATCAAATGAAGTCGTCAGGACTACTTCCCATTTCCTCAACTGTGTGAACCTTCCCGGTAAATAATCACAGTCTTGCTCCCTCAGTTTCTTTAATTCTCTGATCAAATGCCACAGTTCAGGTCAAAAGAAAAGCCTCAGGTTATACTGCTTGTGAGAGATCTCACATTCCGATCATATGTTAATCTTGACCCAATTGTGGCAATCCTCTTATCCCCTGGTCTCATAACTAACTGGTGTTTTTTTAACAGTTACTCATTTGCTGTTGTTCATGCTCTCTACTAGGATACAAGAGCTGTGGCAATGGCAAAGTTTATCATGTTCTGTAGCTACACTTGCATCACCTGGGATAGAGTTGATGCGTGTTACACTAAGCATAACTCCCTACAATTAATTGTCCAGAAAGTACCAGCTAATTTCTCTGTAAGCTGCAATGCTAGAAAAGCTCTATGCACTCTTTGAGACCCCATCCATCCTTACTTACTGCAGTGACACATGCGCTTCATAATACTAAACACAGCCAGAGCTGCTGCTCCCAATCTAACTCTTCCCAGAGTACAAAGATTCATGGTGAAATAGGCAGTGATGCTTACAACACGTAAAACACAATGCCTGGGGGATATGTGGTGAAAAAGAAGGTATTTTTTTTTGTAAAAAAAAAATTAGAGCTATGAAAAAGAAATAATCAGTACATGACACTAAATTATATTACATCCCATAAACACAATAAAATTCCATAGCACTCATCAAGCATGCTTTTATTCTATTATTGCCATCATGAAGGTATTTTGTACTTTTGTGAGACAGAAATTATTTTACACTAAAAATAAAGTCTTCCATAAAATACAATTTACTTTATTGTTAGTTTATTTTTTTTAACTGTACATCCTCTCTTAGCTTTCTTCCTTAGTACACAAAATGAATGATTTATGATGGTCCTAATAAAACAGTAGTATTAGGCAACTAATGAACAGGGAGAAAATATTGATCTTTGTTTAACTCTTCCCCATGACTTCCTGTTGCTCAGACAATAAGACAGAGCTCCTATGTGCCTGAACAATGAGAACTGATAAATGCTGTGAGACTGTGTTTGCTAGATGGTACCTGTGACTGCTTGCTCACAGCCCAGAGCAATGAGGCTGTATCCTAGGGTCCCCAATTATGTCTTCTGACATCTGCAGAAATAGGAGCATAGCTTTCAGAGTTAAGTCTGCAAGCATCTACTGAGAATCTAGTTCCAAGGTCTTGGACACTCAGAGGGCAAGGATAGATAGTACCGGAAGGCTTCTCACAAGCCCATAGATTTCTACTCAGGTAGTACAAAGGAACCCAGGACCAGTGATTGGTGACACAAACATACTCTGCTTTGATTCTTGTTTCAGAAAGCATTTGATGTGACTTGAGTCTGTCTTCATCTTAGCCTGAATTATTAGCATCAACAGAAGTTTGCTGAACATGTATTTCAATCTGTCCTTATTTCCTTAAAGCAAACATCATCCTCTTCTGTTGTTAGATGCTTCTGCCAGATGACCAAATCTTTCTGGGGAACATTTATATTATTTAGTGAAGCAAGTCTGGGTTGATATAGACCCACAAGGTATTTCATTCCTGTCTTATCAGGTTAATAGAACATATTTAGTATTGTGGATTATTGCATATTATTTTTATAGATATTTCATACTATTTTCTCCCAGGCCGTATAATGCATATGTGTTGACATATGTGTGCCCAATGTAAATCATATTTGAATTGAGGAGAAATATGTTATTAACCACCAGGTATAGTCCTGTTACATACAGAAAAATGAATCAAATGCCTTTCTATGCCTAGGAAAGGGCTGTCTTATTAAAAATGTTTTAAGGGACTGGCAGACCAGGATTGAGCCAGCAACCTGGTCCAGAGCAGACTGGAAACAGTGAACTCCACCAGAACAGGTTCAGGGGAGTAAATGCTGAGTGAGTGAGCCAGAGCCAGAGCCAGAGACTGCTGAGGGTCCAAATGTGGATCTGGGACCTTCAAGGGAGTAGACTCTTAGGGTCTACCCTGTGGGTCTGGGCATTGGTCTAGGACCCTGGAGGAACTAGGCCTGAGCCAGGACCTCTGCTAGTCTGCGTGTGAATCTGGGACCTCAGAGGAACTAGGTAGGAACTAGAGATCACTATGGGGCCAGGTGTGAGTCTGGGACCTCAGAGAGAGGAGGCCTGAGCCAAGACCTCTGTGGGTGTGGGCATTGGTCTGGGACATCAAAAGAAATAGGCAGGAACATGAAACCTCTGCAGATCTGAGCTTGAGTATGGGACCTCTGAGCCAGCTCCTCTGCCGTTCTGGGCAACCTGAGCCTGGGAACTCCAAGGGAGTAGACTGGAACCAGAGACCTTTGAGGATCAACTCCAAGCCAGGGACTTCTGCAGGAGGGGATCCAGACCAGGATTTACAGAAACAGGTAAAAGCTGGTAACCTAGGCAAAAGTAGGTCTGAGACAGCAAACTCCAAGGGAGCAGAGCAGGGCCTAGGAGTGCTGAGCTATTTCCAGGAACACGGAGTAACTGACAAGGTAACTAGAACTGTGGCACTGACTGTACCATGAGGAACAACCATCTGAGCTTTAGGTTCAACGGCACCTAGAAGATTAATCAACAGAATCTCAAATAGCCCCAACCACATCTTTTAGAGGACAAGATGAGCAGAAAAGGTAAGAATACACACAAAAAAAACACAAAGAGCAACACAACACCTGTAAAACCTAAAGACCCTACAACAGCAAGACTTGAACAACCAAATATAGATGAAGCAGAATAAATTAACCTAAAAATAACTTCAGAAGAATGTTTGAAACTCTTAAAGAGGAAATGAGAAATTCCCTCAAAGAAAAGGAGGAAAAGACAAAAACATTGGAAGACATCAGCAAATCCTTTAAAGAAAGCCAAGGAAAAGCAATCAAACATATGAAAGAAACTATTCAAGACTTGAAAACTGAAATAGAGAGAATAAAGAAAACACAAACTGAGGGAATTATAGAAACAGAAATCATGAGATCAGGAACAACAAATGCAAACATGAACAGCAGAATACAAGAGATGGAAGGGAGAATCTCAAGCGCTGAAGATACAATAGAGGAAATAGACCCGTCAGTTAAAGAAAACATTAAATCTAACAAAAGCTTAACCCAAAATATTCAGGAAATATAGGACACAATGAAAAGGAAAAACTTAAGAATAATAGGTATAAAAGAAGGAGAATTCAACTCAAAAGCACAGAAAATATATTTAACAAAATCATAGAAGAAAACTTTCCCAACCTAAAGAAAAATACGCCTATGAAGATACAAGAAGCTTACAGAGCATCCCATATGCCCCAAATATAAGGGCACACTCATATAAAAGAAACACTTCTAAAGCTTAAGTCATACATTAAACCCCATACAGTAATAGTGGGAGACTTCAACACTCCACTCTCACCAGTGGACAGGTGAGTCAGACAAAAAATGAACAGAGAAATAGAGGTAATGACTCAAATGGAACCTTATCATAAATTAACCATATACTCAGTAACAAAGCAAACTTCAACAAATACAAAAAATTGGAATAACACAATGTACCTTATCAGATCACCATGCTTTAAAACTAGAAATCAACAGCAATACTAATTCCAGAAAACCCATAAACACATAGAAATTAAACAATAATCACCTGAATCATCAATGGGTAATGGAAGAAATAAAGAAAGAAATTGAAGACTTCCTAAAATTCAATGAAAATGACTACACAACATACCCAAATTTATGGGGCACAATGAAAGCAGTGTTAAGAGGAAAGTTCACAGCACTAAATGCCTACATAAAGAAGCCAGAAAAATTCCACACTAGTGAAATAACAGAACATTTGAAAACTTTAGAACAAAAAGAAGCAAGCTCACCTAAGAGAATTAGATAGCAGGAAATAATCAAAGTGAGAGCTGAAATCAACAAAAGAGAAACAAAACAGTACAATACAAAGAATCAATGAGACAAAGAGTTGGTTCTTTGAGAAAATCAACAAAAGAGATAAACCTTTATACAAACTAACCAAAAGGCAAAGGGAGAATATCCAAATTAACAAAATCAGAAATGAAAAGGGGGACATAATATCAGACATGGAGGAAATACAGAGATTCATCAGGTCATATTTTGAAAACCTGTACTCTACAAAATTGGAAAACTTAAAGGAAATGAACAACTTTCTAGATAAATATCACTTACTAAAATTAAATCAAGACCAGATAAGGAAATTATATAGACCTATAGCTGCTGAATAAATAGAAACAGTCATCAAAAGTCTTCCAACCAAAAAAAAGCCCAGGACCACATGGTTTCAGCTCAGAATTCTATAAGACTTTCAAAGAAAAACTAATACCAATACTCCTCAAATTATTTCACACAATATAAACAGAACGAATATTGTCAAATTATTTTTTATGAAGCTACAATTACCCTGATACCCAAACTACAGAAAGATATTACTAAGAAAGAGAATTACAGATCAATCTCACTTATGAACATTGATGCAAAAATACTAAATAAAATACTGGCAAATCAAATTCAAGAACACATCAGAACGATCATCAACCATGATCAAGTCGGCTTCATCAACCCAGGAGAGCCAAAACAATCCTATACAATAAAAGAACTTCTGGAGACATCACAATCCCTGACTTCAAACTCTACTACAGAGCTACAGTACTGAAAACAGACTGGTATTGGCCTAAGAACAGACAGAATGACCAACAGAATTGAGTAGAAGACCTGGATATTAATCCACATACCTTCGAATACCTGATTTTTGACAAAGAAGCAAAAAAATATCAAATGGAAAAAGGAAAGCATATTTAACAAGTAGTGCTGGCTTAACTGGATATCAACATATAGAAAAATGAAAATAGACCCATATCTATCACCACGCACAAAACTCAAGTCCAAATGGATCAAAGACCTCAACATAAAGCCAGCTACACTGAACCTTATAGAAGAGAAAGTGGGAAGTACACTTGAATGTATTAGCACAGGAGACCACTTCCTAAATATAACCTCAGCAGCACAGATACTGAAAAAAAAAAAAACCAATTACTAAATGGGACCTCCTAAAACTGAAAAGCTTCTGTAAAGCAAAGGACACAGTCAACAAGACAAAACAACAACCTACAGAATGGGAAAAGATCTTCACTTAACCCCACATTAGACAGAGTTCTGATCTCCAAAATATACAAAGAACTCAAGAAATTGGTCATCAAAAGAATAAATAATCCAATAAAAAATGGAGTACAGATCTAAACAGAGAACTCTCAACAGAGGAATCTAAAATAAGGATTCAATATCCTTAGTCATCAGAGAAATACAAATCAAAACAACTCTGGGATTCTATCTTACACCTGTAAGAATGGCCAAGATCAAAAACGCTGATGACAACTTATTCTGGAGGGGTTGTGTGGGAAAGGGAGTACTTCTGCATTGCTGGTGGGAAGGCAAGCTGGTACAGCCCCTTTGGACGTCAGTGTGGTGATTTCTCAGAAAATTAGGAAACAACCTTCCTCAAGACCCAGCAATACCACTTTTGGGTATATACCAAAGGATGCTCAATCGTGCCACAAGGACATGTGTTCAACTATGTTTACAGCAGCTTTGTTTGTCATAGCCAGAACCTGGAAACAATCTAAACTCCCCTTGACCGAGGAATGGATAAAAAAAAAATGTGGTACATTTACACAATGGAGTACTACACAGAAGAAAAAAAATAATGACATCTTGAATTTTGCAGGAAAATGGATGGAGCTAGAAAAACACTATTTTAAGTAAGGTAACCCAGACACAGAAAGACAGGTATCACATGCACTCACTCATAAGTGGTTTTTAAACATAAAGCAAAGAAAACTAGCCTACAAATGATGTAGCTATCAGGACCCTAAGAGAGATTTACATAGATCTAATCTACATTGGAAATAGAAAAAGACAAGAGGTAGATGTGGACGGTGGTGCAGGCAGACCGGCGCAGACGTGGCGGCAGCACAGACGCGGGCAGAGGTGCTGCAGATGCAAACTTATATTTTCTGATGGTCCAAGCTTGAAACAGTGAAGCTCACACTGAGAGCAGATTGTCCCACTACAACTAATTCAAGTAGGTGTTTTGGTGACTGGCCTGCAAAGTGGGAGGTCCTTTGTTGACGAGGTCCCTGGCAAACGGGGAACCTGGACCTGTCCCTGAAGATCCTCCTAAGTAGTGAGAGTGTTCTTGACCCACAGCGGGACCCAGGAAACGGAGCAGGGGTATTCCGCGACCCCCTTGACTCCCCGGTCAGCCTGCTAGGGCTGCTCCTCCTCTGCTGCGACCTCTCTCTCCCTGGACCATCCCAGCTTGCCCCCAGAGGCCTCCTTCCTTCTCCCTCCCTTCCACAGGGTCACAGGATCACCAGTTCAGCCTGTTTGGGAGCTGGGTTGGGTGCTCGGGGCAGAGGGCAGTGGGAGTGTCTTTGTTTTGGTGGCTGGCCTACAGAGTGGTAGACCTTTTGTTGACGAGGTCCCTGGTGAACGAGGAGCCTAGTCCTGTTCTTGTAGATCCTCCTGAGTGGTATGAGGGATCTTGGTCCACAGCGGGACCCAGGAAACGGAGCGGGGGCATTTTGTCAGCGGGGCCCCTGGCCAGCAGGGAAACCTAATCCTGTTTTAGAAGACCCACTAGATAGCATCAGTAGGAGGAGATGGGCAGGCGCAAAGGCAAGAATTCACCCAATAACCTGAAAAACAACATGAAAACACCAGAACCCAATGATCTTACAACAGATGGACTTGAACACAATAGCACAGAAGTGGAAAAAATTGACTTTATGAAAGCAATAGAGTCCCTCAAACAACATGTAAAAAATGCCCTTATAGAAATGGATGAGAAGTATAACAAAAAGTTTGAAGAAATGAGTAAATACGTACATAATACCCTGGGAAACCAAGAAAAAACAATCAAACAGGTAATGGAAACAGTTCAAGAATTGAAAGCTGAAATGGAAGCAAGGAAGAAAACACAAACCGAGGACTGGCTGGATACGGAAAATCTAGGTCAACGAGTGGAGACTACAGAAACAAGCATAATCAATAGAATACAAGAGATAGAAGAAAGAATCTCAGATTCTGAGGACACCATAGAGAAAATAAATGCACTGATCAGAGAAAACAGCAAAGCCAACAAATTCTCAACACAAAACATTCAGGAAATATGGGACAAAATAAAAAGACCAAACCTAAGAATAATAGGGATAGAAGAAGGAGAAGAGTCACAGCTCAAAGGCCCAGAAAATATTTTTAACAAAATTATGGAAGAAAACTTTCCCAACATAAAGAAAGTTATTCCTTTGAATATTCAAGAAGCATATAGAACACCAAATAGACTGGATCAAAAAAATAATCCCCTCGCCATATAATAATCAAGACACAAAACATACAGATTAAAGAAAGAATATTAAGAGCTGCAAAGGAAAAAGGCCAAGTAACTTATAAAGGTAAACCGATCAGACCTACACCTGACTTCTCTATGGAAACTATGAAAGCCAGAAGGTCCTGGATAGAGGTACTACAGAAACTAAGAGACCATGGATGTAAGCCCAAGTTAAAACACCCAGCCAATCTATCTTTCACTATCAATGGAGAAAACAAAACATTCCAGGATAAGAACAAATTCAAGCAATACATAGCCACAAATCCAGCCTTACAGAAAGTAATAGAAGGAAAATCACAACCCAAGGAATCTAACATTGCCAACACTGCCTACAATAACTCAGGCATCTAGCGACCCTTCACCAGCACAACTCAAAGAAGGGAGACACACAAACTTTAAGACCAAAACCAAAAAGAATAACAGGAATAAACAACTACTGGTCATTAATATCACTTTTTAATGGACTCAATCCACCTATAAAAAGGCACAGGCTAAGAGATTGGATACGAAAACAGGATCCAACATTCTGCTGCTTACAAGAAACACATCTAAACTACAAAGACAGGCATCTACTCAGAGTAAAGGGTTGGGAAAAAGTTTTTCAAGCAAATGGGCCTAAGAAACAAGCAGGTGTGGCCATACTAATTTCTAACAAAACTGACTTCAAACAAAAATTCAATCAAAAGAGATGGAGAGGGACATTTTATACTCATAACAGGAACAATTCATCAGGATGAAGTCTCAATCCTAAATATCTATGCCCCTAATATAAAAGCACCCACTTATGTAAAAGAAATATTACTAAAACTCAAGGCAGACATCAAACCACACACACTAGTAATAGGAGACTTCAACACCCCTCTCTCACAATGGACAGGTTAATCAGACAGAAACCTAATAGAGAACTAAGAGAATTATTGGAGGCAATGAAGCAAATGGACTTAACAGACATCTATAGAACATTCCACCAAATAGGAAAGAATATACCTTCTTCTCTGCAGCTCATAGAACCTTCTCGAAAATCGACCACATACTTGGTAACAAATAAAACTTCCACAGATACAAAAAAATATCAGTGTCCACTTGTGTCTTATCAGATCACCACGGATTAAAGTTAGAAGACAACAACAACGCTACCCCCAGAAAGCTGACAAACTCATGGAAACTGAACAATCAACTACTGAACCACACCTGGGTCAAGGAAGAAATTAAGAAAGAAATTAAAGTCTTCCTTGAAATTAATGAAAATAAAGAGACAACATACTCAAACCTATGGGACACATTGAAAGCAGTGCTAAGAGGAAAGTTCATAGCACTAAGTACCCACTTAAAGAAAACGGAAAAAGAATACATTGGGGACTTAACAGCACAGCTGAAAGCTCTAGAAAAAAAGAAGCAGACTCACCTAGGAGGAGTAGAAGACTGGAAATAATCAAACTGAG